>NW_026690074.1:0-75077 GCF_943734765.1 Anopheles ziemanni
AACACCTTCAAAGGTGCTTCGAAGCAATATTTACGTAATTCCAACAACATCCAAACACCTTCAAAGGTGCTTCGAAGCAATATTTACGTAATTCCAACAACATCCAAACACCTTCAAAGGTGCTTCGAAGCAATATTTACGTAATTCCAACAACATCCAAACACTTTCAAAGGTGCTTCGAAGCAATATTTACGTAATTCCAACAACATCCAAACACTTTCAAAGGTGCTTCGAAGCAATATTTACGTAATTCCAACAACATTTAAACACCTTCAAAGGTGCTTCGAAGCAATATTTACGTAATTCCAACAACATCCAAACACCTTCAAAGGTGCTTCGAAGCAATATTTACGTAATTCCAACAACATCCAAACACCTTCAAAGGTGCTTCGAAGCAATATTTACGTAATTCCAACAACATCCAAACACCTTCAAAGGGGCTTCGAAGCACTCTTTACGTAATTCCAACAACATCCAAACACCTTCAAAGGTGCTTCGAAGCAATATTTACGTAATTCCAACAACATCCAAACACCTTCAAAGGTGCTTCGAAGCAATATTTACGTAATTCCAACAACATTTAAACACCTTCAAAGGTGCTTCGAAGCAATATTTACGTAATTCCAACAACATCCAAACACCTTCCAAGGTGCTTCGAAGCAATATTTACGTAATTCCAACAACATCCAAACACCTTCAAAGGTGCTTCGAAGCAATATTTACGTAATTCCAACAACATTTAAACACCTTCAAAGGTGCTTCGAAGCAATATTTACGTAATTCCAACAACATTTAAACACCTTCAAACGTGCTTCGAAGCAATATTTACGTAATTCCAACAACATCCAAACACTTTCAAAATTGCTTCGAAGCAATATTTACGTAATTCCAACAACACCCAAACACCTTCAAAGGTGCTTCGAAGCAATATTTACGTAATTCCAACAACATTTAAACACCTTCAAAGGTGCTTCGAAGCAATATTTACGTAATTCCAACAACATCCAAACACCTTCAAAGGTGCTTCGAAGCAATATTTACGTAATTCCAACAACATCCAAACACCTTCAAAGGTGCTTCGAAGCAATATTTACGTAATTCCAACAACATCCGAACACCTTCAAAGGGGCTTCGAAGCTCTTTTTACGTAATTCCAACAACATCCGAACACCTTCAAAGGTGCTCCGAAGCACTCTTTACGTAACTCCAACAACATCCAAACACCTTCAAAGGTGCTTCGAAGCACTTTTTACGTAATTCCAACAACATCCGAACACCTTCAAAGGGGCTTCGAAGCACTCTTTACGTAATTCCAACAACATCCAAACACCTTCAAAGGTGCTCCGAAGCACTCTTTACGTAATTCCAACAACATCCGAACACCTTCAAAGGTACTTCGAAGCACTTTTTACGTATGATCTAGCGCGAAATTTCGGATCGTTGTTTCGGACGCGACAAATAGTTACCCAAACGGTGACAACGAAGTGCGAGGATCAAGAGAGAGATTTTGTTTATTTCGCTCTTATTTATACTTTTCTCGGGAGAAATGTGTGCCTAGTGATTGGTGCTTAAGTTTATGTCAAGGATCAACCAACTGGTCTAAACTCAATATTTTTTACAAAGTACAAACATACTCCGCCCCCTTGACGTAACGTCAACAAAAACCTCGTGGATGGTTATTGATCTTTGATAGCATACATTCGATAGCTGGCTCGTTCAAACCGAATCGAGGTAGGTTCTCGTTTATAAAAACAATGCTTCATAACGTTCTTCTGCATTTCTTTTAGATACAAAGTGACTTCGGTGGCTCGATAAAAGTGTGCATTGACTTGTGGAACCTACGGGTAGATGAAGTGCGAACGATGCCTATCCTAACGCACCCGTAGCGATGATACTGTATCGTTGTTTCTTAAAAGGTTTGCATCCGCCTGTGCGGTGTACAGCTATTATAACGCGTGATTCTTCCTTGTAGGATTGCCTGACGTGCCGACGATCGCTGTCGATTCACTATTCGATGCTTCCGGATACCGGTTCGCGATCGACGCTGGACGTTTGTTTCTCATTCGTTCAATCTCCGATACACCGTTGAACAAAGCACGATAAGGATGCTCGTCCGTTGCCGTGAATGTGTGTATGTTAGTGCTTACAAGGTTTTATGCGCAGGTTCATTGCTCACAGCTTGCGTCGTTGAAGTGTGAAATGTTCCCGTAACCACCCGTGTGATCGTTAGTCTTAGGTACCGCGTAATTGTGTGTAAATTTAACCGTGAATTCGCTTGTGACAATTGTTAGTCTGTTGCTCGCAGCTGCCGTTATTGCAGTGGAGAATATTCCAGTAATTGCCGAGTGATCGATAGCGTTGCAGATCGGTACGCTTCTCGCAGCTGGCTTCGTTGCAGTGGAGAAAGTTCCGAGATTGTTCGCTTGGTCGATAGTTTTGCAGATCGGTTCATTGCTCGCAGTTGGCTTCGATGCAGTGGAGAATGTTCCGAAATCTGTCGTGCGGTTGCATACACTAATCGCCGGATTATTCCTCTCAGCTGGCTTCGTTGCAGTGGAGAACGAATCGGGATAGTGTTGTGACGTGTTGCGTGTGTATGTGAGTGCGCGGCGGTGCATCATAAACAGTGCGGTAGTAAATAACATAACGAAGTAGGATCTTTTCGCGGGTAGTTTTACAATACAGTTCGATAACATAAAGTTTGTCTAAACTTGCACATCTACGTCCTAATGACCTCGTTTTGACTTGTGCAGAAAGTTACGTATTAAACAAAGCTCGAAAATTTGCGTGTTTTATCCACTTCTTTGGTAGTGGGCTTCTTGTCCTACGGCAGCTTCTTGCAATTTTCGCAGAGACGTTCAAAAACGAAAATCCTAAGCAAGAACATGGTCTTGTTGAATGACGCGAATGAATCTTTCGTGACGGATAATTGATACGAAACATAAACTATTCTCGACGAAAACGTAATGGAATCGGCGGTCATTTTGAATTTAACGTTACGATGTTGCGCGGTCCGTTAGAGTTTTTTACACTTTCCTATGTGGCTTTTAACAACGATTGATATTCACGAAGACTTAAAACACACCAAATTCGTAAACATCCTGGTCACGGCACCAATGATCTAGCGCGAAATTTCGGATCGTTGTTTCGGACGCGACAAATAGTTACCCAAACGGTGACAACGAAGTGCGAGGATCAAGAGAGAGATTTTGTTTATTTCGCTCTTATTTATACTTTTCTCGGGAGAAATGTGTGCCTAGTGATTGGTGCTTAAGTTTATGTCAAGGATCAACCAACTGGTCTAAACTCAATATTTTTTACAAAGTACAAACAACGTAATTCCAACAACATCCAAACACCTTCAAAGGTGCTCCGAAGCACTCTTTACGTAATTCCAACAACATCCAAATACCTTCAAAGGTGCTCCGAAGCACTCTTTACGTAATTCCAACAACATCCAAATACCTTCAAAGGTGCTTCGAAGCACTCTTTACGTAATTCCAACAACATCCAAACACCTTCAAAGGTGCTTCGAAGCAATTTTTACGTAATTCCAACAACATCCCGAACACCTTCAAAGGTACTTCGAAGCACTTTTTACGTAATTCCAACAACATCCAAATACCTTCAAAGGTGCTTCGAAGCACTTTTTACGTAATTCCAACAACATCCAAACACCTTCAAAGGTGCTCCGAAGCACTCTTTACGTAATTCCAACAACATCCAAACACCTTCAAAGGTGCTCCGAAGCACTCTTTACGTAATTCCAACAACATCCAAATACCTTCAAAGGTGCTTCGAAGCACTTTTTACGTAATTCCAACAAACATCCGAACACCTTCAAAGGGGCTTCGAAGCACTCTTTACGTAATTCCAACAACATCCAAACACCTTCAAAGGTGCTCCGAAGCACTCTTTACGTAATTCCAACAACATCCCAAAACCTTCAAAGGTGCTCCGAAGCACTCTTTACGTAATTCCAACAACATCCAAATACCTTCAAAGGTGCTTCGAAGCACTTTTTACGTAATTCCAACAACATCCGAACACCTTCAAAGGGGCTTCGAAGCACTCTTTACGTAATTCCAACAACATCCAAACACCTTCAAAGGTGCTTCGAAGCAATTTTTACGTAATTCCAACAACATCCGAACACCTTCAAAGGGGCTTCGAAGCACTCTTTACGTAATTCCAACAACATCCAAACACCTTCAAAGGTGCTCCGAAGCACTCTTTACGTAACTCCAACAACATCCAAACACCTTCAAAGGTGCTTCGAAGCTCTTTTTACGTAATTCCAACAACATCCGAACACCTTCAAAGGTGCTCCGAAGCACTCTTTACGTAACTCCAACAACATCCAAACACCTTCAAAGGTGCTTCGAAGCACTTTTTACGTAATTCCAACAACATCCGAACACCCTTCAAAGGGGCTTCGAAGCACTCTTTACGTAATTCCAACAACATCCAAACACCTTCAAAGGTGCTCCGAAGCACTCTTTACGTAATTCCAACAACATCCGAACACTTTCAAAGGTACTTCGAAGCACTCTTTACGTAATTCCTTCAACATCCAAACACCTTCAAAGGTGCTCCGAAGCACTCTTTACGTAATTCCAACAACATCCAAATACCTTTAAAGGGGTTTCGAAGCACTCTTTACGTAATTCCAACAACATCCAAACACCTTCAAAGGTGCTTCGAAGCAATTTTTACGTAATTCCAACAACATCCGAACACCTTCAAAGGTACTTCGAAGCACTTTTTACGTAATTCCAACAACATCCAAATACCTTCAAAGGTGCTTCGAAGCACTTTTTACGTAATTCCAACAACATCCGAACACCTTCAAAGGGGCTTCGAAGCACTCTTTACGTAATTTCAACAACATCCGAACACTTTCAAAGGTACTTCGAAGCACTCTTTACGTAATTCCTTCAACATCCAAACACCTTCAAAGGTGCTCCGAAGCACTCTTTACGTAATTCCAACAACATCCAAATACCTTTAAAGGGGTTTCGAAGCACTCTTTACGTAATTCCAACAACATCCAAATACCTTCAAAGGTGCTTCGAAGCACTTTTTACGTAATTCCAACAACATCCAAACACCTTCAAAGGTGCTCCGAAGCACTCTTTACGTAATTCCAACAACATCCAAATACCTTCAAAGGTGCTTCGAAGCACTTTTTACGTAATTCCAACAACATCCGAACACCTTCAAAGGGGCTTCGAAGCACTCTTTACGTAATTCCAACAACATCCAAACACCTTCAAAGGTGCTCCGAAGCACTCTTTACGTAATTACAACAACATCCAAACACCTTCAAAGGTGCTCCGAAGCACTCTTTACGTAATTCCAACAACATCCAAATACCTTTAAAGGGGCTTCGAAGCACTCTTTACGTAATTCCAACAACATCCAAATACCTTCAAAGGTGCTCCGAAGCACTCTTTACGTAATTACAACAACATCCAAACACCTTCAAAGGTGCTTCGAAGCACTTTTTACGTAATTCCAACAACATCCAAATACCTTCAAAGGTGCTCCGAAGCACTCTTTACGTAATTCCAACAACATCCAAATACCTTCAAAGGTGCTTCGAAGCACTCTTTACGTAATTCCAACAACATCCAAACACCTTCAAAGGTGCTTCGAAGCAATTTTTACGTAATTCCAACAACATCCGAACACCTTCAAAGGTACTTCGAAGCACTTTTTACGTAATTCCAACAACATCCAAATACCTTCAAAGGTGCTTCGAAGCACTTTTTACGTAATTCCAACAACATCCAAACACCTTCAAAGGGGCTTCGAAGCACTCTTTACGTAATTCCAACAACATCCAAACACCTTCAAAGGTGCTCGAAGCACTCTTTACGTAATTCCAACAACATCCAAATACCTTCAAAGGTGCTTCGAAGCACTTTTTACGTAATTCCAACAACATCCGAACACCTTCAAAGGGGCTTCGAAGCACTCTTTACGTAATTCCAACAACATCCAAACACCTTCAAAGGTGCTCCGAAGCACTCTTTACGTAATTCCAACAACATCCAAACACCTTCAAAGGTGCTCCGAAGCACTCTTTACGTAATTCCAACAACATCCAAACACCTTCAAAGGTGCTCCGAAGCACTCTTTACGTAATTCCAACAACATCCAAATACCTTTAAAGGGGCTTCGAAGCACTCTTTACGTAACTCCAACAACATCCAAACACCTTCAAAGGTGCTTCGAAGCAATTTTTACGTAATTCCAACAACATCCGAACACCTTCAAAGGGGCTTCGAAGCACTCTTTACGTAATTCCAACAACATCCAAACACCTTCAAAGGTGCTCGGAAGCACTCTTTACGTAACTCCAACAACATCCAAACACCTTCAAAGGTGCTTCGAAGCTCTTTTTACGTAATTCCAACAACATCCGAACACCTTCAAAGGTGCTCCGAAGCACTCTTTACGTAACCCCAACAACATCCAAACACCTTCAAAGGTGCTTCGAAGCACTTTTTACGTAATTCCAACAACATCCGAACACCTTCAAAGGGGCTTCGAAGCACTCTTTACGTAATTCCAACAACATCCAAACACCTTCAAAGGTGCTCCGAAGCACTCTTTACGTAATTCCAACAACATCCGAACACTTTCAAAGGTACTTCGAAGCACTCTTTACGTAATTCCTTCAACATCCAAACACCTTCAAAGGTGCTCCGAAGCACTCTTTACGTAATTCCAACAACATCCAAATACCTTCAAAGGTGCTCCGAAGCACTCTTTACGTAATTCCAACAACATCCGAACACTTTCAAAGGTACTTCGAAGCACTCTTTACGTAATTCCAACAACATCCAAACACCTTCAAAGGTGCTCCGAAGCACTCTTTACGTAATTCCAACAACATCCAAACACCTTCAAAGGTGCTCCGAAGCACTCTTTACGTAATTCCAACAACATCCAAACACCTTCAAAGGTGCTCCGAAGCACTCTTTACGTAATTCCAACAACATCCAAATACCTTTAAAGGGGCTTCGAAGCACTCTTTACGTAATTCAAACAACATCCAAACATCTTCAAAGGTGCTTGGAAGCACTTTTTACGTAATTCCAACAACATTGAAACATCTTCAAAGGTGCTTGGAAGCACTTTTTACGTAATTCCAACAACATTGAATTATCTTCAAAGGTGCTTGGAAGCACTTTTTACGTAATTCCAACAACATAGAAACATCTTCAAAGGTGCTTGGAAGCACTTTTACGTAATTCAAACAACATCCAAACATCTTCAAAGGTGCTTGGAAGCACTTTTTACGTAATTCAAACATCATCCAAACATCTTCAAAGGTGCTTGGAAGCACTTTTTACGTAATTCCAACAAACATAGAAACATCTTCAAAGGTGCTTGGAAGCACTTTTTACGTAATTCAAACATCATCCAAACATCTTCAAAGGTGCTTGGAAGCACTTTTTACGTAATTCCAAAAACATAGAAACATCTGCAAAGGTGCTTGGAAGCACTTTTTACGTAATTCCAACAACATTGAAAGATCTTCAAAGGTGCTTGGAAGCACTTTTTACGTAATTCCAACAACATAGAAACATCTTCAAAGGTGCTTGGAAGCACTTTTTACGTAATTCCAACAACATTGAAAGATCTTCAAAGGTGCTTGGAAGCACTTTTTACGTAATTCCAACAACATTGAAACATCTTCAAAGGTGCTTGGAAGCACTTTTTACGTAATTCCAACAACATTGAAACATCTTCAAAGGTGCTTGGAAGCACTTTTTACGTAATTCCAACAACATAGAAACATCTTCAAAGGTGCTTGGAAGCACTTTTTACGTAATTCCAACAACATTGAAAGATCTTCAAAGGTGCTTGGAAGCACTTTTTACGTAATTCCAACAACATTGAAACATCTTCAAAGGTGCTTGGAAGCACTTTTTACGTAATTCCAACAACATAGAAACATCTTCAAAGGTGCTTGGAAGCACTTTTTACGTAATTCAACAACATAGAAACATCTTCAAGGTGCTTGGAAGCACTTTTTACGTAATTCCAACAACATTGAAAGATCTTCAAAGGTGCTGGGAAGCACTTTTTACGTAATTCCAACAACATTGAAACATCTTCAAAGGTGCTTGGAAGCACTTTTTACGTAATTCCAACAACATAGAAACATCTTCAAAGGTGCTTGGAAGCACTTTTACGTAATTCAAACAACATCCAAACATCTTCAAAGGTGCTTGGAAGCACTTTTTACGTAATTCCAACAACATTGAAACATCTTCAAAGGTGCTTGGAAGCACTTTTTACGTAATTCCAACAACATTGAATTATCTTCAAAGGTGCTTGGAAGCACTTTTTACGTAATTCCAACAACATAGAAACATCTTCAAAGGTGCTTGGAAGCACTTTTACGTAATTCAAACAACATCCAAACATCTTCAAAGGTGCTTGGAAGCACTTTTTACGTAATTCAAACATCATCCAAACATCTTCAAAGGTGCTTGGAAGCACTTTTTACGTAATTCCAACAACATAGAAACATCTTCAAAGGTGCTTGGAAGCACTTTTTACGTAATTCAAACATCATCCAAACATCTTCAAAGGTGCTTGGAAGCACTTTTTACGTAATTCCAAAAACATAGAAACATCTGCAAAGGTGCTTGGAAGCACTTTTTACGTAATTCCAACAACATTGAAAGACCTTCAAAGGTGCTTGGAAGCACTTTTTACGTAATTCCAACAACATAGAAACATCTTCAAAGGTGCTTGGAAGCACTTTTTACGTAATTCCAACAACATAGAAACATCTTCAAAGGTGCTTGGAAGCACTTTTTACGTAATTCCAACAACATTGAAAGATCTTCAAAGGTGCTTGGAAGCACTTTTTACGTAATTCCAACAACATTGAAACATCTTCAAAGGTGCTTGGAAGCACTTTTTACGTAATTCCAACAACATAGAAACATCTTCAAAGGTGCTTGGAAGCACTTTTTACGTAATTCCAACAACATTGAAAGATCTTCAAAGGTGCTTGGAAGCACTTTTTACGTAATTCCAACAACATTGAAACATCTTCAAAGGTGCTTGGAAGCACTTTTTACGTAATTCCAACAACATTGAAATATCTTCAAAGGTGCTTGGAAGCACTTTTTACGTAATTCCAACAACATAGAAACATCTTCAAAGGTGCTTGGAAGCACTTTTTACGTAATTCCAACAACATAGAAACATCTTCAAAGGTGCTTGGAAGCACTTTTTACGTAATTCCAACAACATCCAAAGATCTTCAAAGGTGCTTGGAAGCACTTTTTACGTAATTCCAACAACATTGAAAGATCTTCAAAGGTGCTTGGAAGCACTTTTTACGTAATTCCAACAACATAGAAACATCTTCAAAGGTGCTTGGAAGCACTTTTTACGTAATTCCAACAACATTGAAAGACCTTCAAAGGTGCTGGGAAGCACTTTTTACGTAATTCCAACAACATTGAAACATCTTCAAAGGTGCTTGGAAGCACTTTTTACGTAATTCCAACAACATTGAAATATCTTCAAAGGTGCTTGGAAGCACTTTTTACGTAATTCCAACAACATAGAAACATCTTCAAAGGTGCTTGGAAGCACTTTTTACGTAATTCCAACAACATAGAAACATCTTCAAAGGTGCTTGGAAGCACTTTTTACGTAATTCCAACAACATAGAAACATCTTAAAAGGTGCTTGGAAGCACTTTTTACGTAATTCCAACAACATTGAAAGATCTTCAAAGGTGCTTGGAAGCACTTTTACGTAATTCAAACAACATAGAAACATCTTAAAAGGTGCTTGGAAGCACTTTTTACGTAATTCCAACAACATAGAAACATCTTCAAAGGTGCTTGGAAGCACTTTTACGTAATTCAAACAACATCCAAACATCTTCAAAGGTGCTTGGAAGCACTTTTTACGTAATTCAAACATCATCCAAACATCTTCAAAGGTGCTTGGAAGCACTTTTTACGTAATTCCAACAACATAGAAACATCTTCAAAGGTGCTTGGAAGCACTTTTTACGTAATTCAAACATCATCCAAACATCTTCAAAGGTGCTTGGAAGCACTTTTTACGTAATTCCAAAAACATAGAAACATCTGCAAAGGTGCTTGGAAGCACTTTTTACGTAATTCCAACAACATTGAAAGATCTTCAAAGGTGCTTGGAAGCACTTTTTACGTAATTCCAACAACATAGAAACATCTTCAAAGGTGCTTGGAAGCACTTTTTACGTAATTCCAACAACATTGAAAGATCTTCAAAGGTGCTTGGAAGCACTTTTTACGTAATACCAACAACATTGAAAGATCTTCAAAGGTGCTTGGAAGCACTTTTTACGTAATTCCAACAACATAGAAACATCTTCAAAGGTGCTTGGAAGCACTTTTTACGTAATTCCAACAACATTGAAAGATCTTCAAAGGTGCTTGGAAGCACTTTTTACGTAATTCCAACAACATAGAAACATCTTCAAAGGAGCTTGGAAGCACTTTTTACGTAGTTCCAACAACATCCAAACATCTTCAAAGGTGCTTGGAAGCACTTTTTACGTAATTCCAACAACATAGAAACGTCTTCAAAGGTGCTTGGAAGCACTTTTTACGTAATTCAAACATCATCCAAACATCTTCAAAGGTGCTTGGAAGCACTTTTTACGTAATTCCAACAACATAGAAACATCTTCAAAGGTGCTTGGAAGCACTTTTTACGTAATTCCAACAACATAGAAACATCTTAAAAGGTGCTTGGAAGCACTTTTTACGTAATTCCAACAACATAGAAACATCTTCAAAGGTGCTTGGAAGCACTTTTTACGTAATTCCAACAACATTGAAAGATCTTCAAAGGTGCTTGGAAGCACTTTTTACGTAATTCCAACAACATTGAAAGATCTTCAAAGGTGCTTGGAAGCACTTTTTACGTAATTCCAACAACATAGAAACATCTTCAAAGGTGCTTGGAAGCACTTTTTACGTAATTCCAACAACATTGAAAGACCTTCAAAGGTGCTTGGAAGCACTTTTTACGTAATACCAACAACATTGAAAGATCTTCAAAGGTGCTTGGAAGCACTTTTTACGTAATTCCAACAACATAGAAACATCTTCAAAGGTGCTTGGAAGCACTTTTTACGTAATTCCAACAACATTGAAAGATCTTCAAAGGTGCTTGGAAGCACTTTTTACGTAATTCCAACAACATAGAAACATCTTCAAAGGTGCTTGGAAGCACTTTTTACGTAGTTCCAACAACATCCAAACATCTTCAAAGGTGCTTGGAAGCACTTTTTACGTAATTCCAACAACATAGAAACGTCTTCAAAGGTGCTTGGAAGCACTTTTTACGTAATTCCAACAACATAGAAACATCTTAAAAGGTGCTTGGAAGCACTTTTTACGTAATTCCAACAACATAGAAACATCTTCAAAGGTGCTTGGAAGCACTTTTTACGTAATTCCAACAACATAGAAACATCTTAAAAGGTGCTTGGAAGCACTTTTTACGTAATTCCAACAACATAGAAACATCTTCAAAGGTGCTTGGAAGCACTTTTACGTAATTCAAACAACATAGAAACATCTTCAAAGGTGCTTGGAAGCACTTTTTACGTAATTCAAACATCATCCAAACATCTTCAAAGGTGCTTGGAAGCACTTTTTACGTAATTCCAACAACATAGAAACATCTTCAAAGGTGCTTGGAAGCACTTTTTACGTAATTCAAACATCATCCAAACATCTTCAAAGGTGCTTGGAAGCACTTTTTACGTAATTCCAACAACATTGAAAGACCTTCAAAGGTGCTTGGAAGCACTTTTTACGTAATTCCAACAACATAGAAACATCTTCAAAGGTGCTTGGAAGCACTTTTACGTAATTCAAACAACATAGAAACATCTTCAAAGGTGCTTGGAAGCACTTTTTACGTAATTCCAACAACATAGAAATATCTTCAAAGGTGCTTGGAAGCACTTTTTACGTAATTCCAACAACATAGAAACATCTTCAAAGGTGCTTGGAAGCACTTTTTACGTAATTCCAACAACATTGAAAGATCTTCAAAGGTGCTTGGAAGCACTTTTTACGTAATTCCAACAACATAGAAACATCTTCAAAGGTGCTTGGAAGCACTTTTTACGTAATTCCAACAACATTGAAAGATCTTCAAAGGTGCTTGGAAGCACTTTTTACGTAATTCCAACAACATAGAAACATCTTCAAAGGTGCTTGGAAGCACTTTTTACGTAATTCCAACAACATTGAAAGATCTTCAAAGGTGCTTGGAAGCACTTTTTACGTAATTCCAACAACATAGAAACATCTTCAAAGGTGCTTGGAAGCACTTTTTACGTAATTCCAACAACATAGAAACATCTTCAAAGGTGCTTGGAAGCACTTTTTACGTAATTCCAACAACATTGAAAGATCTTCAAAGGTGCTTGGAAGCACTTTTTACGTAATTCAAACAACATAGAAACATCTTCAAAGGAGCTTGGAAGCACTTTTTACGTAATTCCAACAACATTGAAAGATCTTCAAAGGTGCTTGGAAGCACTTTTTACGTAATTCCAACAACATAGAAACATCTTCAAAGGTGCTTGGAAGCACTTTTTACGTAATTCCAACAACATTGAAAGATCTTCAAAGGTGCTTGGAAGCACTTTTTACGTAATTCCAACAACATAGAAACATCTTCAAAGGTGCTTGGAAGCACTTTTTACGTAGTTCCAACAACATCCAAACATCTTCAAAGGTGCTTGGAAGCACTTTTTACGTAATTCCAACAACATAGAAACGTCTTCAAAGGTGCTTGGAAGCACTTTTTACGTAATTCCAACAACATAGAAACATCTTAAAAGGTGCTTGGAAGCACTTTTTACGTAATTCCAACAACATAGAAACATCTTCAAAGGTGCTTGGAAGCACTTTTTACGTAATTCCAACAACATAGAAACATCTTAAAAGGTGCTTGGAAGCACTTTTTACGTAATTCCAACAACATAGAAACATCTTCAAAGGTGCTTGGAAGCACTTTTACGTAATTCAAACAACATCCAAACATCTTCAAAGGTGCTTGGAAGCACTTTTTACGTAATTCAAACATCATCCAAACATCTTCAAAGGTGCTTGGAAGCACTTTTTACGTAATTCCAACAACATAGAAACATCTTCAAAGGTGCTTGGAAGCACTTTTTACGTAATTCAAACATCATCCAAACATCTTCAAAGGTGCTTGGAAGCACTTTTTACGTAATTCCAACAACATTGAAAGACCTTCAAAGGTGCTTGGAAGCACTTTTTACGTAATTCCAACAACATAGAAACATCTTCAAAGGTGCTTGGAAGCACTTTTTACGTAATTCAAACATCATCCAAACATCTTCAAATGTGCTTGGAAGCACTTTTTACGTAATTCAAACAACATAGAAACATCTTCAAAGGTGCTTGGAAGCACTTTTTACGTAATTCCAACAACATAGAAACATCTTCAAAGGTGCTTGGAAGCACTTTTACGTAATTCAAACAACATCCAAACATCTTCAAAGGTGCTTGGAAGCACTTTTTACGTAATTCAAACATCATCCAAACATCTTCAAAGGTGCTTGGAAGCACTTTTTACGTAATTCCAACAACATAGAAACATCTTCAAAGGTGCTTGGAAGCACTTTTTACGTAATTCAAACATCATCCAAACATCTTCAAAGGTGCTTGGAAGCACTTTTTACGTAATTCCAAAAACATAGAAACATCTGCAAAGGTGCTTGGAAGCACTTTTTACGTAATTCCAACAACATTGAAAGATCTTCAAAGGTGCTTGGAAGCACTTTTTACGTAATTCCAACAACATAGAAACATCTTCAAAGGTGCTTGGAAGCACTTTTTACGTAATTCCAACAACATTGAAAGATCTTCAAAGGTGCTTGGAAGCACTTTTTACGTAATTCCAACAACATAGAAACATCTTCAAAGGTGCTTGGAAGCACTTTTTACGTAATTCCAACAACATTGAAAGACCTTCAAAGGTGCTTGGAAGCACTTTTTACGTAATTCCAACAACATTGAAACATCTTCAAAGGTGCTTGGAAGCACTTTTTACGTAATTCCAACAACATTGAAATATCTTCAAAGGTGCTTGGAAGCACTTTTTACGTAATTCCAACAACATAGAAACATCTTCAAAGGTGCTTGGAAGCACTTTTTACGTAATTCCAACAACATCCAAACATCTTCAAAGGTGCTTGGAAGCACTTTTTACGTAATTCCAACAACATAGAAACATCTTAAAAGGTGCTTGGAAGCACTTTTTACGTAATTCCAACAACATTGAAAGATCTTCAAAGGTGCTTGGAAGCACTTTTACGTAATTCAAACAACATAGAAACATCTTAAAAGGTGCTTGGAAGCACTTTTTACGTAATTCCAACAACATAGAAACATCTTCAAAGGTGCTTGGAAGCACTTTTACGTAATTCAAACAACATCCAAACATCTTCAAAGGTGCTTGGAAGCACTTTTTACGTAATTCAAACATCATCCAAACATCTTCAAAGGTGCTTGGAAGCACTTTTTACGTAATTCCAACAACATAGAAACATCTTAAAAGGTGCTTGGAAGCACTTTTTACGTAATTCCAACAACATAGAAACATCTTCAAAGGTGCTTGGAAGCACTTTTTACGTAATTCCAACAACATAGAAACATCTTAAAAGGTGCTTGGAAGCACTTTTTACGTAATTCCAACAACATAGAAACATCTTCAAAGGTGCTTGGAAGCACTTTTACGTAATTCAAACAACATAGAAACATCTTAAAAGGTGCTTGGAAGCACTTTTTACGTAATTCCAACAACATAGAAACATCTTCAAAGGTGCTTGGAAGCACTTTTTACGTAATTCAAACATCATCCAAACATCTTCAAAGGTGCTTGGAAGCACTTTTTACGTAATTCCAACAACATAGAAACATCTTCAAAGGTGCTTGGAAGCACTTTTTACGTAATTCAAACATCATCCAAACATCTTCAAAGGTGCTTGGAAGCACTTTTTACGTAATTCCAACAACATTGAAAGACCTTCAAAGGTGCTTGGAAGCACTTTTTACGTAATTCCAACAACATAGAAACATCTTCAAAGGTGCTTGGAAGCACTTTTACGTAATTCAAACAACATAGAAACATCTTCAAAGGTGCTTGGAAGCACTTTTTACGTAATTCCAACAACATAGAAATATCTTCAAAGGTGCTTGGAAGCACTTTTTACGTAATTCCAACAACATAGAAACATCTTCAAAGGTGCTTGGAAGCACTTTTTACGTAATTCCAACAACATTGAAAGATCTTCAAAGGTGCTTGGAAGCACTTTTTACGTAATTCCAACAACATAGAAACATCTTCAAAGGTGCTTGGAAGCACTTTTTACGTAATTCCAACAACATTGAAAGATCTTCAAAGGTGCTTGGAAGCACTTTTTACGTAATTCCAACAACATAGAAACATCTTCAAAGGTGCTTGGAAGCACTTTTTACGTAATTCCAACAACATTGAAAGATCTTCAAAGGTGCTTGGAAGCACTTTTTACGTAATTCCAACAACATAGAAACATCTTCAAAGGTGCTTGGAAGCACTTTTTACGTAATTCCAACAACATAGAAACATCTTCAAAGGTGCTTGGAAGCACTTTTTACGTAATTCCAACAACATTGAAAGATCTTCAAAGGTGCTTATAAGCACTTTTTACGTAATTCAAACAACATAGAAACATCTTCAAAGGAGCTTGGAAGCACTTTTTACGTAATTCCAACAACATTGAAAGATCTTCAAAGGTGCTTGGAAGCACTTTTTACGTAATTCCAACAACATAGAAACATCTTCAAAGGTGCTTGGAAGCACTTTTTACGTAATTCCAACAACATTGAAAGATCTTCAAAGGTGCTTGGAAGCACTTTTTACGTAATTCCAACAACATAGAAACATCTTCAAAGGTGCTTGGAAGCACTTTTTACGTAGTTCCAACAACATCCAAACATCTTCAAAGGTGCTTGGAAGCACTTTTTACGTAATTCCAACAACATAGAAACGTCTTCAAAGGTGCTTGGAAGCACTTTTTACGTAATTCCAACAACATAGAAACATCTTAAAAGGTGCTTGGAAGCACTTTTTACGTAATTCCAACAACATAGAAACATCTTCAAAGGTGCTTGGAAGCACTTTTTACGTAATTCCAACAACATAGAAACATCTTAAAAGGTGCTTGGAAGCACTTTTTACGTAATTCCAACAACATAGAAACATCTTCAAAGGTGCTTGGAAGCACTTTTACGTAATTCAAACAACATCCAAACATCTTCAAAGGTGCTTGGAAGCACTTTTTACGTAATTCAAACATCATCCAAACATCTTCAAAGGTGCTTGGAAGCACTTTTTACGTAATTCCAACAACATAGAAACATCTTCAAAGGTGCTTGGAAGCACTTTTTACGTAATTCAAACATCATCCAAACATCTTCAAAGGTGCTTGGAAGCACTTTTTACGTAATTCCAACAACATTGAAAGACCTTCAAAGGTGCTTGGAAGCACTTTTTACGTAATTCCAACAACATAGAAACATCTTCAAAGGTGCTTGGAAGCACTTTTTACGTAATTCAAACATCATCCAAACATCTTCAAAGGTGCTTGGAAGCACTTTTACGTAATTCAAACAACATAGAAACATCTTCAAAGGTGCTTGGAAGCACTTTTTACGTAATTCCAACAACATAGAAACATCTTCAAAGGTGCTTGGAAGCACTTTTACGTAATTCAAACAACATCCAAACATCTTCAAAGGTGCTTGGAAGCACTTTTTACGTAATTCAAACATCATCCAAACATCTTCAAAGGTGCTTGGAAGCACTTTTTACGTAATTCCAACAACATAGAAACATCTTCAAAGGTGCTTGGAAGCACTTTTTACGTAATTCAAACATCATCCAAACATCTTCAAAGGTGCTTGGAAGCACTTTTTACGTAATTCCAAAAACATAGAAACATCTGCAAAGGTGCTTGGAAGCACTTTTTACGTAATTCCAACAACATTGAAAGATCTTCAAAGGTGCTTGGAAGCACTTTTTACGTAATTCCAACAACATAGAAACATCTTCAAAGGTGCTTGGAAGCACTTTTTACGTAATTCCAACAACATAGAAACATCTTAAAAGGTGCTTGGAAGCACTTTTTACGTAATTCCAACAACATTGAAAGATCTTCAAAGGTGCTTGGAAGCACTTTTTACGTAATTCAAACAACATAGAAACATCTTCAAAGGAGCTTGGAAGCACTTTTTACGTAATTCCAACAACATTGAAAGATCTTCAAAGGTGCTTGGAAGCACTTTTTACGTAATTCCAACAACATAGAAACATCTTCAAAGGTGCTTGGAAGCACTTTTTACGTAATTCCAACAACATTGAAAGATCTTCAAAGGTGCTTGGAAGCACTTTTTACGTAATTCCAACAACATAGAAACATCTTCAAAGGTGCTTGGAAGCACTTTTTACGTAGTTCCAACAACATCCAAACATCTTCAAAGGTGCTTGGAAGCACTTTTTACGTAATTCCAACAACATAGAAACGTCTTCAAAGGTGCTTGGAAGCACTTTTTACGTAATTCCAACAACATAGAAACATCTTAAAAGGTGCTTGGAAGCACTTTTTACGTAATTCCAACAACATAGAAACATCTTCAAAGGTGCTTGGAAGCACTTTTTACGTAATTCCAACAACATAGAAACATCTTAAAAGGTGCTTGGAAGCACTTTTTACGTAATTCCAACAACATAGAAACATCTTCAAAGGTGCTTGGAAGCACTTTTACGTAATTCAAACAACATCCAAACATCTTCAAAGGTGCTTGGAAGCACTTTTTACGTAATTCAAACATCATCCAAACATCTTCAAAGGTGCTTGGAAGCACTTTTTACGTAATTCCAACAACATAGAAACATCTTAAAAGGTGCTTGGAAGCACTTTTTACGTAATTCCAACAACATAGAAACATCTTCAAAGGTGCTTGGAAGCACTTTTTACGTAATTCCAACAACATAGAAACATCTTAAAAGGTGCTTGGAAGCACTTTTTACGTAGTTCCAACAACATCCAAACATCTTCAAAGGTGCTTGGAAGCACTTTTTACGTAATTCCAACAACATAGAAACATCTTCAAAGGTGCTTGGAAGCACTTTTTACGTAATTCAAACATCATCCAAACATCTTCAAAGGTGCTTGGAAGCACTTTTTACGTAATTCCAACAACATTGAAAGACCTTCAAAGGTGCTTGGAAGCACTTTTTACGTAATTCCAACAACATAGAAACATCTTCAAAGGTGCTTGGAAGCACTTTTTACGTAATTCCAACAACATAGAAACATCTTAAAAGGTGCTTGGAAGCACTTTTTACGTAATTCCAACAACATTGAAAGATCTTCAAAGGTGCTTGGAAGCACTTTTTACGTAATTCAAACAACATAGAAACATCTTCAAAGGAGCTTGGAAGCACTTTTTACGTAATTCCAACAACATTGAAAGATCTTCAAAGGTGCTTGGAAGCACTTTTTACGTAATTCCAACAACATAGAAACATCTTAAAAGGTGCTTGGAAGCACTTTTTACGTAGTTCCAACAACATCCAAACATCTTCAAAGGTGCTTGGAAGCACTTTTTACGTAATTCCAACAACATAGAAACATCTTAAAAGGTGCTTGGAAGCACTTTTTACGTAATTCCAACAACATAGAAACATCTTCAAAGGTGCTTGGAAGCACTTTTTACGTAATTCCAACAACATAGAAACATCTTCAAAGGTGCTTGGAAGCACTTTTTACGTAATTCCAACAACATAGAAACATCTTAAAAGGTGCTTGGAAGCACTTTTTACGTAATTCCAACAACATAGAAACATCTTCAAAGGTGCTTGGAAGCACTTTTACGTAATTCAAACAACATCCAAAAATCTTCAAAGGTGCTTGGAAGCACTTTTTACGTAATTCAAACATCATCCAAACATCTTCAAAGGTGCTTGGAAGCACTTTTTACGTAATTCCAACAACATTGAAAGATCTTCAAAGGTGCTTGGAAGCACTTTTTACGTAATTCCAACAACATAGAAACATCTTCAAAGGTGCTTGGAAGCACTTTTTACGTAATTCCAACAACATAGAAACATCTTAAAAGGTGCTTGGAAGCACTTTTTACGTAATTCCAACAACATAGAAACATCTTCAAAGGTGCTTGGAAGCACTTTTACGTAATTCAAACAACATCCAAACATCTTCAAAGGTGCTTGGAAGCACTTTTTACGTAATTCAAACATCATCCAAACATCTTCAAAGGTGCTTGGAAGCACTTTTTACGTAATTCCAACAACATAGAAACATCTTAAAAGGTGCTTGGAAGCACTTTTTACGTAATTCCAACAACATAGAAACATCTTCAAAGGTGCTTGGAAGCACTTTTTACGTAATTCCAACAACATAGAAACATCTTAAAAGGTGCTTGGAAGCACTTTTTACGTAGTTCCAACAACATCCAAACATCTTCAAAGGTGCTTGGAAGCACTTTTTACGTAATTCCAACAACATAGAAACATCTTCAAAGGTGCTTGGAAGCACTTTTTACGTAATTCAAACATCATCCAAACATCTTCAAAGGTGCTTGGAAGCACTTTTTACGTAATTCCAACAACATTGAAAGACCTTCAAAGGTGCTTGGAAGCACTTTTTACGTAATTCCAACAACATAGAAACATCTTCAAAGGTGCTTGGAAGCACTTATTCCGTAATTCTAACAACATAGAAACATCTTCAAAGGTGCTTGGAAGCACTTTCTACGTAATTCCAACAACATAGAAACATCTTCAAAGGTGCTTGGAAGCACTTTTACGTAATTCAAACAACATCCAAACATCTTCAAAGGTGCTTGGAAGCACTTTTTACGTAATTCAAACATCATCCAAACATCTTCAAAGGTGCTTGGAAGCACTTTTTACGTAATTCCAACAACATTGAAAGATCTTCAAAGGTGCTTGGAAGCACTTTTTACGTAATTCCAACAACATAGAAACATCTTCAAAGGTGCTTGGAAGCACTTTTTACGTAATTCCAACAACATAGAAACATCTTAAAAGGTGCTTGGAAGCACTTTTTACGTAATTCCAACAACATTGAAAGATCTTCAAAGGTGCTTGGAAGCACTTTTTACGTAATTCAAACAACATAGAAACATCTTCAAAGGAGCTTGGAAGCACTTTTTACGTAATTCCAACAACATTGAAAGATCTTCAAAGGTGCTTGGAAGCACTTTTTACGTAATTCCAACAACATAGAAACATCTTCAAAGGTGCTTGGAAGCACTTTTTACGTAATTCCAACAACATTGAAAGATCTTCAAAGGTGCTTGGAAGCACTTTTTACGTAATTCCAACAACATAGAAACATCTTCAAAGGTGCTTGGAAGCACTTTTTACGTAGTTCCAACAACATCCAAACATCTTCAAAGGTGCTTGGAAGCACTTTTTACGTAATTCCAACAACATAGAAACGTCTTCAAAGGTGCTTGGAAGCACTTTTTACGTAATTCCAACAACATAGAAACATCTTAAAAGGTGCTTGGAAGCACTTTTTACGTAATTCCAACAACATAGAAACATCTTCAAAGGTGCTTGGAAGCACTTTTTACGTAATTCCAACAACATAGAAACATCTTAAAAGGTGCTTGGAAGCACTTTTTACGTAATTCCAACAACATAGAAACATCTTCAAAGGTGCTTGGAAGCACTTTTACGTAATTCAAACAACATCCAAACATCTTCAAAGGTGCTTGGAAGCACTTTTTACGTAATTCAAACATCATCCAAACATCTTCAAAGGTGCTTGGAAGCACTTTTTACGTAATTCCAACAACATAGAAACATCTTCAAAGGTGCTTGGAAGCACTTTTTACGTAATTCCAACAACATAGAAACATCTTCAAAGGTGCTTGGAAGCACTTTTTACGTAATTCCAACAACATAGAAACATCTTAAAAGGTGCTTGGAAGCACTTTTTACGTAATTCCAACAACATCCAAACATCTTCAAAGGTGCTTGGAAGCACTTTTTACGTAATTCCAACAACATAGAAACATCTTCAAAGGTGCTTGGAAGCACTTTTTACGTAATTCAAACATCATCCAAACATCTTCAAAGGTGCTTGGAAGCACTTTTTACGTAATTCCAACAACATTGAAAGACCTTCAAAGGTGCTTGGAAGCACTTTTTACGTAATTCCAACAACATAGAAATATCTTCAAAGGTGCTTGGAAGCACTTTTTACGTAATTCCAACAACATCCAAACATCTGAAAAGGTGCTTGGAAGCACTTTTTACGTAATTCCAACAACATTGAAAGATCTTCAAAGGTGCTTGGAAGCACTTTTTACGTAATTCAAACAACATAGAAACATCTTCAAAGGAGCTTGGAAGCACTTTTTACGTAATTCCAACAACATTGAAAGATCTTCAAAGGTGCTTGGAAGCACTTTTTACGTAATTCCAACAACATAGAAACATCTTAAAAGGTGCTTGGAAGCACTTTTTACGTAATTCCAACAACATTGAAAGATCTTCAAAGGTGCTTGGAAGCACTTTTTACGTAATTCCAACAACATTGAAAGATCTTCAAAGGTGCTTGGAAGCACTTTTTACGTAATTCCAACAACATAGAAACATCTTCAAAGGTGCTTGGAAGCACTTTTTACGTAATTCAAACATCATCCAAACATCTTCAAAGGTGCTTGGAAGCACTTTTTACGTAATTCCAAAAACATAGAAACATCTGCAAAGGTGCTTGGAAGCACTTTTTACGTAATTCCAACAACATTGAAAGATCTTCAAAGGTGCTTGGAAGCACTTTTTACGTAATTCCAACAACATAGAAACATCTTCAAAGGTGCTTGGAAGCACTTTTTACGTAATTCCAACAACATAGAAACATCTTAAAAGGTGCATGGAAGCACTTTTTACGTAATTCCAAAAACATTGAAAGACCTTCAAAGGTGCTTGGAAGCACTTTTTACGTAATTCAAACAACATAGAAACATCTTCAAAGGAGCTTGGAAGCACTTTTTACGTAATTCCAACAACATTGAAAGATCTTCAAAGGTGCTTGGAAGCACTTTTTACGTAATTCCAACAACATAGAAACATCTTCAAAGGTGCTTGGAAGCACTTTTTACGTAATTCCAACAACATTGAAAGATCTTCAAAGGTGCTTGGAAGCACTTTTTACGTAATTCCAACAACATAGAAACATCTTCAAAGGTGCTTGGAAGCACTTTTTACGTAGTTCCAACAACATCCAAACATCTTCAAAGGTGCTTGGAAGCACTTTTTACGTAATTCCAACAACATAGAAACGTCTTCAAAGGTGCTTGGAAGCACTTTTTACGTAATTCCAACAACATAGAAACATCTTAAAAGGTGCTTGGAAGCACTTTTTACGTAATTCCAACAACATAGAAACATCTTCAAAGGTGCTTGGAAGCACTTTTTACGTAATTCCAACAACATAGAAACATCTTAAAAGGTGCTTGGAAGCACTTTTTACGTAATTCCAACAACATAGAAACATCTTCAAAGGTGCTTGGAAGCACTTTTACGTAATTCAAACAACATCCAAACATCTTCAAAGGTGCTTGGAAGCACTTTTTACGTAATTCAAACATCATCCAAACATCTTCAAAGGTGCTTGGAAGCACTTTTTACGTAATTCCAACAACATAGAAACATCTTAAAAGGTGCTTGGAAGCACTTTTTACGTAATTCCAACAACATAGAAACATCTTCAAAGGTGCTTGGAAGCACTTTTTACGTAATTCCAACAACATAGGTGCATCTTAAAAGGTGCTTGGAAGCACTTTTTACGTAGTTCCAACAACATCCAAACATCTTCAAAGGTGCTTGGAAGCACTTTTTACGTAATTCCAACAACATAGAAACATCTTCAAAGGTGCTTGGAAGCACTTTTTACGTAATTCAAACATCATCCAAACATCTTCAAAGGTGCTTGGAAGCACTTTTTACGTAATTCCAACAACATTGAAAGACCTTCAAAGGTGCTTGGAAGCACTTTTTACGTAATTCCAACAACATAGAAACATCTTCAAAGGTGCTTGGAAGCACTTTTTACGTAATTCCAACAACATAGAAACATCTTAAAAGGTGCTTGGAAGCACTTTTTACGTAATTCCAACAACATTGAAAGATCTTCAAAGGTGCTTGGAAGCACTTTTTACGTAATTCAAACAACATAGAAACATCTTCAAAGGAGCTTGGAAGCACTTTTTACGTAATTCCAACAACATTGAAAGATCTTCAAAGGTGCTTGGAAGCACTTTTTACGTAATTCCAACAACATAGAAACATCTTAAAAGGTGCTTGGAAGCACTTTTTACGTAGTTCCAACAACATCCAAACATCTTTAAAGGTGCTTGGAAGCACTTTTTACGTAATTCCAACAACATAGAAACATCTTAAAAGGTGCTTGGAAGCACTTTTTACGTAATTCCAACAACATAGAAACATCTTCAAAGGTGCTTGGAAGCACTTTTTACGTAATTCCAACAACATAGAAACATCTTCAAAGGTGCTTGGAAGCACTTTTTACGTAATTCCAACAACATAGAAACATCTTAAAAGGTGCTTGGAAGCACTTTTTACGTAATTCCAACAACATAGAAACATCTTCAAAGGTGCTTGGAAGCACTTTTACGTAATTCAAACAACATCCAAACATCTTCAAAGGTGCTTGGAAGCACTTTTTACGTAATTCAAACATCATCCAAACATCTTCAAAGGTGCTTGGAAGCACTTTTTACGTAATTCCAACAACATAGAAACATCTTAAAAGGTGCTTGGAAGCACTTTTTACGTAATTCCAACAACATAGAAACATCTTCAAAGGTGCTTGGAAGCACTTTTTACGTAATTCCAACAACATAGAAACATCTTAAAAGGTGCTTGGAAGCACTTTTTACGTAGTTCCAACAACATCCAAACATCTTCAAAGGTGCTTGGAAGCACTTTTTACGTAATTCCAACAACATAGAAACATCTTCAAAGGTGCTTGGAAGCACTTTTTACGTAATTCAAACATCATCCAAACATCTTCAAAGGTGCTTGGAAGCACTTTTTACGTAATTCCAACAACATTGAAAGACCTTCAAAGGTGCTTGGAAGCACTTTTTACGTAATTCCAACAACATAGAAACATCTTAAAAGGTGCTTGGAAGCACTTTTTACGTAATTCAAACATCATCCAAACATCTTCAAAGGTGCTTGGAAGCACTTTTTACGTAATTCCAACAACATAGAAACATCTTAAAAGGTGCTTGGAAGCACTTTTTTACGTAATTCCAACAACATAGAAACATCTTCAAAGGTGCTTGGAAGCACTTTTTACGTAATTCCAACAACATAGAAACATCTTCAAAGGTGCTTGGAAGCACTTTTTACGTAATTCCAACAACATAGAAACATCTTAAAAGGTGCTTGGAAGCACTTTTTACGTAATTCCAACAACATAGAAACATCTTCAAAGGTGCTTGGAAGCACTTTTACGTAATTCAAACAACATCCAAACATCTTCAAAGGTGCTTGGAAGCACTTTTTACGTAATTCAAACATCATCCAAACATCTTCAAAGGTGCTTGGAAGCACTTTTTACGTAATTCCAACAACATAGAAACATCTTAAAAGGTGCTTGGAAGCACTTTTTACGTAATTCCAACAACATAGAAACATCTTCAAAGGTGCTTGGAAGCACTTTTTACGTAATTCCAACAACATAGAAACATCTTAAAAGGTGCTTGGAAGCACTTTTTACGTAATTCCAACAACATAGAAACATCTTCAAAGGTGCTTGGAAGCACTTTTTACGTAATTCCAACAACATAGAAACATCTTCAAAGGTGCTTGGAAGCACTTTTACGTAATTCAAACAACATCCAAACATCTTCAAAGGTGCTTGGAAGCACTTTTTACGTAATTCAAACATCATCCAAACATCTTCAAAGGTGCTTGGAAGCACTTTTTACGTAATTCCAACAACATAGAAACATCTTCAAAGGTGCTTGGAAGCACTTTTTAAGTAATTCAAACATCATCCAAACATCTTCAAAGGTGCTTGGAAGCACTTTTTACGTAATTCCAAAAACATAGAAACATCTGCAAAGGTGCTTGGAAGCACTTTTTACGTAATTCCAACAACATTGAAAGATCTTCAAAGGTGCTTGGAAGCACTTTTTACGTAATTCCAACAACATAGAAATATCTTCAAAGGTGCTTGGAAGCACTTTTTACGTAATTCCAACAACATTGAAAGATCTTCAAAAGTGCTTGGAAGCACTTTTTACGTAATTCCAACAACATAGAAACATCTTAAAAGGTGCTTGGAAGCACTTTTTACGTAATTCCAACAACATAGAAACATCTTAAAAGGTGCTTGGAAGCACTTTTTACGTAATTCCAACAACATAGAAACATCTTCAAAGGTGCTTGGAAGCACTTTTACGTAATTCAAACAACATCCAAACATCTTCAAAGGTGCTTGGAAGCACTTTTTACGTAATTCAAACATCATCCAAACATCTTCAAAGGTGCTTGGAAGCACTTTTTACGTAATTCCAACAACATAGAAACATCATAAAAGGTGCTTGGAAGCACTTTTTACGTAATTCCAACAACATAGAAACATCTTCAAAGGTGCTTGGAAGCACTTTTTACGTAATTCCAACAACATAGAAACATCTTAAAAGGTGCTTGGAAGCACTTTTTACGTAGTTCCAACAACATCCAAACATCTTCAAAGGTGCTTGGAAGCACTTTTTACGTAATTCCAACAACATAGAAACATCTTCAAAGGTGCTTGGAAGCACTTTTTACGTAATTCAAACATCATCCAAACATCTTCAAAGGTGCTTGGAAGCACTTTTTACGTAATTCCAAAAACATTGAAAGACCTTCAAAGGTGCTTGGAAGCACTTTTTACGTAATTCCAACAACATAGAAACATCTTCAAAGGTGCTTGGAAGCACTTTTTACGTAATTCCAACAACATAGAAACATCTTTAAAGGTGCTTGGAAGCACTTTTTACGTAATTCCAACAACATTGAAAGATCTTCAAAGGTGCTTGGAAGCACTTTTTACGTAATTCAAACAACATAGAAACATCTTCAAAGGAGCTTGGAAGCACTTTTTACGTAATTCCAACAACATTGAAAGATCTTCAAAGGTGCTTGGAAGCACTTTTTACGTAATTCCAACAACATAGAAACATCTTAAAAGGTGCTTGGAAGCACTTTTTACGTAGTTCCAACAACATCCAAACATCTTCAAAGGTGCTTGGAAGCACTTTTTACGTAATTCCAACAACATAGAAACATCTTAAAAGGTGCTTGGAAGCACTTTTTACGTAATTCCAACAACATAGAAACATCTTCAAAGGTGCTTGGAAGCACTTTTTACGTAATTCCAACAACATAGAAACATCTTCAAAGGTGCTTGGAAGCACTTTTACGTAATTCAAACAACATCCAAACATCTTCAAAGGTGCTTGGAAGCACTTTTTACGTAATTCAAACATCATCCAAACATCTTCAAAGGTGCTTGGAAGCACTTTTTACGTAATTCCAACAACATAGAAACATCTTCAAAGGTGCTTGGAAGCACTTTTTAAGTAATTCAAACATCATCCAAACATCTTCAAAGGTGCTTGGAAGCACTTTTTACGTAATTCCAAAAACATAGAAACATCTGCAAAGGTGCTTGGAAGCACTTTTTACGTAATTCCAACAACATTGAAAGATCTTCAAAGGTGCTTGGAAGCACTTTTTACGTAATTCCAACAACATAGAAATATCTTCAAAGGTGCTTGGAAGCACTTTTTACGTAATTCCAACAACATTGAAAGATCTTCAAAGGTGCTTGGAAGCACTTTTTACGTAATTCCAACAACATAGAAACATCTTCAAAGGTGCTTGGAAGCACTTTTTACGTAATTCCAACAACATAGAAACATCTTAAAAGGTGCTTGGAAGCACTTTTTACGTAATTCCAACAACATAGAAACATCTTAAAAGGTGCTTGGAAGCACTTTTTACGTAATTCAAACATCATCCAATCATCTTCAAAGGTGCTTAGAAGCACTTTTTACGTTGTTCCAACAACATCCAATCATCTTCAAAGGTGCTTGGAAGCACTTTTTACGTAATTCCAACAACATCCAATCATCTTCAAAGGTGCTTAGAAACACTTTTTACGTTGTTCCAACAACATCCAATCATCTTCAAAGGTGCTTGGAAGCACTTTTTACGTGATTCCAACAACATCCAATCATCTTCAAAGGTGCTTGGGAGCACTTTTTACGTGACTCCAACAACATCCAATCATCTTCAAAGGTGCTTGGGAGCACTTTTTACGTAATTCCAACAACATCCAATCATCTTCAGAGGTGCTTGGAAGCACTTTTTACGTAATTCCAACAACATCCAATCATCTTCAAAGGTGCTTAGAAGCACTTTTTACGTTGTTCCAACAACATCCAATCATCTTCAAAGGTGCTTGGAAGCACTTTTTACGTAATTCCAACAACATCCAATCATCTTCAAAGGTGCTTGGGAGCACTTTTCACGTAATTCCAACAACATCCAATCATCTTCAAAGGTGCTTGGAAGCACTTTTTACGTGATTCCAACAACATCCAATCATCTTCAAAGGTGCTTGGGAGCACTTTTTACGTGACTCCAACAACATCCAATCATCTTCAAAGGTGCTTGGGAGCACTTTTTACGTAATTCCAACAACATCCAATCATCTTCAGAGGTGCTTGGAAGCACTTTTTACGTAATTCCAACAACATCCAATCATCTTCAAAGGTGCTTAGAAGCACTTTTTACGTTGTTCCAACAACATCCAATCATCTTCAAAGGTGCTTGGGAGCACTTTTTACGTAATTCCAACAACATCCAATCATCTTCAAAGGTGCTTAGAAGCACTTTTTACGTTGTTCCAACAACATCCAATCATCTTCAAAGGTGCTTGGAAGCACTTTTTACGTAATTCCAACAACATCCAATCATCTTCAAAGGTGCTTGGGAGCACTTTTCACGTAATTCCAACAACATCCAATCATCTTCAAAGGTGCTTGGAAGCACTTTTTACGTGATTCCAACAACATCCAATCATCTTCAAAGGTGCTTGGGAGCACTTTTTACGTGACTCCAACAACATCCAATCATCTTCAAAGGTGCTTGGGAGCACTTTTTACGTAATTCCAACAACATCCAATCATCTTCAGAGGTGCTTGGAAGCACTTTTTACGTAATTCCAACAACATCCAATCATCTTCAAAGGTGCTTGGGAGCACTTTTCACGCAATTCCAACAACATCCAATCATCTTCAAAGGTGCTTGGGAGCACTTTTTACGTAATTCCAACAACATCCAATCATCTTCAAAGGTGCTTAGAAGCACTTTTTACGTTGTTCCAACAACATCCAATCATCTTCAAAGGTGCTTGGGAGCACTTTTTACGTAATTCCAACAACATCCAATCATCTTCAACGGTGCTTGGGAGCACTTTTAACGTGATTCCAACAACATTCCAATCATCTTCAAAGTTGCTTGGGAGCACCTTTTACGTGGTTCCAACAACATCCAATCATCTCCAGAGGTGCTTGGGAGCACTTTTAACGTAATTCCAACAACATCCAATCATCTTCAAAGGTGCTTGGGAGCACTTTTTACGTAATTCCAACAACATCCAATCATCTTCAAAGGTGCTTGGGAGCACTTTTTACGTAATTCCAACAACATCCAATCATCTTCAAAGGTGCTTGGGAGCACTTTTAACGTGATTCCAACAACATTCCAATCATCTTCAAAGGTGCTTGGGAGCACTTTTTACGTGATTCCAACAACATTCCAATCATCTTCAAAGGTGCTTGGGAGCACTTTTTACGTAATTCCAACAACATCCAATCATCTTCAAAGGTGCTTGGGAGCACTTTTTACGTAATTCCAACAACATCCAATCATCTTCAACGGTGCTTAGAAGCACTTTTTACGTTGTTCCAACAACATCCAATCATCTTCAAAGGTGCTTGGGAGCACTTTTTACGTAATTCCAACAACATCCAATCATCTTCAACGGTGCTTGGGAGCACTTTTAACGTGATTCCAACAACATTCCAATCATCTTCAAAGTTGCTTGGGAGCACCTTTTACGTGGTTCCAACAACATCCAATCATCTCCAGAGGTGCTTGGGAGCACTTTTAACGTAATTCCAACAACATCCAATCATCTTCAAAGGTGCTTGGGAGCACTTTTAACGTGATTCCAACAACATTCCAATCATCTTCAAAGTTGCTTGGGAGCACCTTTTACGTGGTTCCAACAACATCCAATCATCTCCAGAGGTGCTTGGGAGCACTTTTAACGTAATTCCAACAACATCCAATCATCTTCAAAGGTGCTTGGGAGCACTTTTTACGTAATTCCAACAACATCCAATCATCTTCAAAGGTGCTTAGAAGCACTTTTTACGTTGTTCCAACAACATCCAATCATCTTTAAAGGTGCTTGGGAGCACTTTTTACGTAATTCCAACAACATCCAATCAACTTCAAAGGTGCTTGGAAGCACTTTTTACGTAATTCCAACAACATCCAATCATCTTCAAAGGTGCTTGGAAGCACTTTTTACGTGATTCCAACAACATCCAATCATCTTCAAAGGTGCTTGGAAGCACTTTTTACGTAATTCCAACAACATCCAATCATCTTCAAAGGTGCTTAGAAGCACTTTTTACGTGATTCCAACAACATCCAATCATCTTCAAAGGTGCTTGGGAGCACTTTTTACGTGACTCCAACAACATCCAATCATCCTCAAAGGTGCTTAGAAGCACTTTTTACGTGATTCCAACAACATCCAATCATCCTCAAAGGTGCTTGGGAGCACTTTTTACGTAATTCCAACAACATCCAATCATCTTTAAAGGTGCTTGGAAGCACTTTTTACGTGATTCCAACAACATCCAATCATCCTCAAAGGTGCTTAGAAGCACTTTTTATGTGATTCCAACAACATCCAATCATCCTCAAAGGTGCTTGGGAGCACTTTTTACGTAATTCCAACAACATCCAATCATCTTTAAAGGTGCTTGGAAGCACTTTTTACGTGATTCCAACAACATCCAATCATCTTCAAAGGTGCTTGGAAGCACTTTTTACGTAATTCCAACAACATCCAATCATCTTCAAAGGTGCTTAGAAGCACTTTTTACGTAATTCCATCAGCATCCAATCATCTTCAAAGGTGCTTGGAAACACTTTTTACGTAATTCCATCAACATCCAATCATCTTCAAAGGTGCTTGGAAGCACTTTTTACGTAATTCCAACAACATCCAATCATCTTCAAAGGTGCTTGGGAGCACTTTTTACGTGACTCCAACAACATCCAATCATCCTCAAAGGTGCTTAGAAGCACTTTTTACGTGATTCCAACAACATCCAATCATCTTCAAAGGTGCTTGGGAGCACTTTTCACGTAATACCAACAACATCCAATCATCCTCAAAGGTGCTTAGAAGCACTTTTAACGTGATTCCAACAACATTCCAATCATCTTCAAAGGTGCTTGGGAGCACTTTTTACGTGATTCCAACAACATTCCAATCATCTTCAAAGGTGCTTGGGAGCACTTTTTACGTGATTCCACCAACATCCAATCATCTTCAAAGTTGCTTGGGAGCACTTTTTACGTAATTCCAACAACATCCAATCAACTTCAAAGGTGCTTGGAAGCACTTTTTACGTAATTCCAACAACATCCAATCATCTTCAAAGGTGCTTGGAAGCACTTTTTACGTGATTCCAACAACATCCAATCATCTTCAAAGGTGCTTGGAAGCACTTTTTACGTAATTCCAACAACATCCAATCATCTTCAAAGGTGCTTAGAAGCACTTTTTACGTGATTCCAACAACATCCAATCATCTTCAAAGGTGCTTGGGAGCACTTTTTACGTGACTCCAACAACATCCAATCATCCTCAAAGGTGCTTAGAAGCACTTTTTACGTGATTCCAACAACATCCAATCATCCTCAAAGGTGCTTGGGAGCACTTTTTACGTAATTCCAACAACATCCAATCATCTTTAAAGGTGCTTGGAAGCACTTTTTACGTGATTCCAACAACATCCAATCATCCTCAAAGGTGCTTAGAAGCACTTTTTATGTGATTCCAACAACATCCAATCATCCTCAAAGGTGCTTGGGAGCACTTTTTACGTAATTCCAACAACATCCAATCATCTTTAAAGGTGCTTGGAAGCACTTTTTACGTGATTCCAACAACATCCAATCATCTTCAAAGGTGCTTGGAAGCACTTTTTACGTAATTCCAACAACATCCAATCATCTTCAAAGGTGCTTAGAAGCACTTTTTACGTAATTCCATCAGCATCCAATCATCTTCAAAGGTGCTTGGAAACACTTTTTACGTAATTCCATCAACATCCAATCATCCTCAAAGGTGCTTAGAAGAACTTTTTACGTGATTCCAACAACATCCAATCATCTTCAAAGGTGCTTAGAAGCACTTTTTACGTGATTCCAACAACATCCAATCATCTTCAAAGGTGCTTGGGAGCACTTTTTACGTTGTTCCAACAACATCCAATCATCTTCAAAGGTGCTTGGGAGCACTTTTCACGTAATACCAACAACATCCAATCATCCTCAAAGGTGCTTAGAAGCACTTTTAACGTGATTCCAACAACATTCCAATCATCTTCAAAGGTGCTTGGGAGCACTTTTTACGTGATTCCAACAACATTCCAATCATCTTCAAAGGTGCTTGGGAGCACTTTTTACGTGATTCCACCAACATCCAATCATCTTCAAAGTTGCTTGGGAGCACTTTTTACGTAATTCCAACAACATCCAATCAACTTCAAAGGTGCTTGGAAGCACTTTTTACGTAATTCCAACAACATCCAATCATCTTCAAAGGTGCTTGGAAGCACTTTTTACGTGATTCCAACAACATCCAATCATCTTCAAAGGTGCTTGGAAGCACTTTTTACGTAATTCCAACAACATCCAATCATCTTCAAAGGTGCTTAGAAGCACTTTTTACGTGATTCCAACAACATCCAATCATCTTCAAAGGTGCTTGGAAGCACTTTTTACGTAATTCCAACAACATCCAATCATCCTCAAAGGTGCTTAGAAGCACTTTTTACGTGATTCCAACAACATCCAATCATCTTCAACGGTGCTTGGGAGCACTTTTTACGTGATTCCAACAACATTCCAATCATCTTCAAAGGTGCTTGGGAGCACTTTTTACGTGATTCCACCAACATCCAATCATCTTCAAAGTTGCTTGGGAGCACTTTTTACGTAATTCCAACAACATCCAATCAACTTCAAAGGTGCTTGGAAGCACTTTTTACGTAATTCCAACAACATCCAATCATCTTCAAAGGTGCTTGGAAGCACTTTTTACGTGATTCCATCAACATCCAATCATCTTCAAAGGTGCTTGGAAGCACTTTTTACGTAATTCCAACAACATCCAATCATCTTCAAAGGTGCTTAGAAGCACTTTTTACGTGATTCCAACAACATCCAATCATCTTCAAAGGTGCTTGGAAGCACTTTTTACGTAATTCCAACAACATCCAATCATCCTCAAAGGTGCTTAGAAGCACTTTTTACGTGATTCCAACAACATCCAATCATCTTCAACGGTGCTTGGGAGCACTTTTTACGTGATTCCAACAACATTCCAATCATCTTCAAAGGTGCTTGGGAGCACTTTTTACGTAATTCCAACAACATCCAATCATCTTCAAAGGTGCTTGGGAGCACTTTTTACGTGACTCCAACAACATCCAATCATCCTCAAAGGTGCTTAGAAGCACTTTTTACGTAATTCCATCAGCATCCAATCATCTTCAAAGGTGCTTGGAAGCACTTTTTACGTAATTCCATCAACATCCAATCATCTTCAACGGTGCTTGGAAGCACTTTTTACGTAATTCCAACAACATCCAATCATCTTCAAAGGTGCTTAGAAGCACTTTTTACGTGATTCCAACAACATCCAATCATCTTCAAAGGTGCTTGGGAGCACTTTTTACGTGATTCCAACAACATTCCAATCATCTTCAAAGGTGCTTGGGAGCACTTTTTACGTGATTCCACCAACATCCAATCATCTTCAAAGTTGCTTGGGAGCACTTTTTACGTAATTCCAACAACATCCAATCAACTTCAAAGGTGCTTGGAAGCACTTTTTACGTAATTCCAACAACATCCAATCATCTTCAAAGGTGCTTGGAAGCACTTTTTACGTGATTCCAACAACATCCAATCATCTTCAAAGGTGCTTGGAAGCACTTTTTACGTAATTCCAACAACATCCAATCATCTTCAAAGGTGCTTAGAAGCACTTTTTACGTGATTCCAACAACATCCAATCATCTTCAAAGGTGCTTGGAAGCACTTTTTACGTAATTCCAACAACATCCAATCATCCTCAAAGGTGCTTAGAAGCACTTTTTACGTGATTCCAACAACATTCCAATCATCTTCAAAGGTGCTTGGGAGCACTTTTTACGTGATTCCAACAACATTCCAATCATCTTCAAAGGTGCTTGGGAGCACTTTTTACGTGATTCCACCAACATCCAATCATCTTCAAAGGTGCTTGGAAGCACTTTTTACGTAATTCCATCAACATCCAATCATCTTCAACGGTGCTTGGAAGCACTTTTTACGTAATTCCAACAACATCCAATCATCTTCAAAGGTGCTTAGAAGCACTTTTTACGTGATTCCAACAACATCCAATCATCTTCAAAGGTGCTTGGAAGCACTTTTTACGTAATTCCATCAGCATCCAATCATCTTCAAAGGTGCTTGGAAGCACTTTTTACGTAATTCCATCAACATCCAATCATCTTCAACGGTGCTTGGGAGCACTTTTTACGTAATTCCAACAACATCCAATCATCTTCAACGGTGCTTGGGAGCACTTTTTACGTGACTCCAACAACATCCAATCATCCTCAAAGGTGCTTAGAAGCACTTTTTACGTAATTCCATCAGCATCCAATCATCTTCAAAGGTGCTTGGAAGCACTTTTTACGTAATTCCATCAACATCCAATCATCTTCAACGGTGCTTGGAAGCACTTTTTACGTAATTCCAACAACATCCAATCATCTTCAAAGGTGCTTAGAAGCACTTTTTACGTGATTCCAACAACATCCAATCATCTTCAAAGGTGCTTGGAAGCACTTTTTACGTAATTCCATCAGCATCCAATCATCTTCAAAGGTGCTTGGAAGCACTTTTTACGTAATTCCATCAACATCCAATCATCTTCAACGGTGCTTGGGAGCACTTTTTACGTTGTTCCAACAACATCCAATCATCTTCAAAGGTGCTTGGGAGCACTTTTCACGTAATTCCAACAACATCCAATCATCTTCAAAGGTGCTTGGAAGCACTTTTTACGTAAATCCAACAACATCCAATCATCTTCAGAGGTGCTTGGAAGCACTTTTTACGTAATTCCAACAACATCCAATCATCTTCAAAGGTGCTTAGAAGCACTTTTTACGTTGTTCCAACAACATCCAATCATCTTCAAAGGTGCTTGGGAGCACTTTTTACGTAATTCCAACAACATCCAATCATCTTCAAAGGTGCTTGGGAGCACTTTTTACGTAATTCCAACAACATCCAATCATCTTCAAAGGTGCTTAGAAGCACTTTTTACGTTGTTCCAACAACATCCAATCATCTTCAAAGGTGCTTGGGAGCACTTTTTACGTAATTCCAACAACATCCAATCATCTTCAACGGTGCTTGGGAGCACTTTTAACGTGATTCCAACAACATTCCAATCATCTTCAAAGGTGCTTGGGAGCACCTTTTACGTGGTTCCAACAACATCCAATCATCTCCAGAGGTGCTTGGGAGCACTTTTTACGTGATTCCAACAACATCCAATCATCTTCAAAGGTGCTTGGGAGCACTTTTTACGTAATTCCAACAACATCCAATCAACTTCAAAGGTGCTTGGAAGCACTTTTTACGTAATTCCAACAACATCCAATCATCTTCAAAGGTGCTTGGAAGCACTTTTTACGTGATTCCAACAACATCCAATCATCTTCAAAGGTGCTTGGAAGCACTTTTTACGTAATTCCAACAACATCCAATCATCTTCAAAGGTGCTTGGAAGCACTTTTTACGTAATTCCAACAACATCCAATCATCTTCAAAGGTGCTTGGGAGCACTTTTTACGTAATTCCAACAACATCCAATCATCTTCAAAGGTGCTTGGAAGCACTTTTTACGTAATTCCAACAACATCCAATCATCTTCAACGGTGCTTGGGAGCACTTTTTACGTGGTTCCAACAACATCCAATCATCTCCAGAGGTGCTTGGGAGCACTTTTAACGTAATTCCAACAACATCCAATCATCTTCAAAGGTGCTTGGGAGCACTTTTTACGTAATTCCAACAACATCCAATCATCTTCAAAGGTGCTTAGAAGCATTTTTTACGTTGTTCCAACAACATCCAATCATCTTCAAAGGTGCTTGGGAGCACTTTTTACGTAATTCCAACAACATCCAATCAACTTCAAAGGTGCTTGGAAGCACTTTTTACGTAATTCCAACAACATCCAATCATCTTCAAAGGTGCTTGGAAGCACTTTTTACGTGATTCCAACAACATCCAATCATCTTCAAAGGTGCTTGGAAGCACTTTTTACGTAATTCCAACAACATCCAATCATCTTCAAAGGTGCTTAGAAGCACTTTTCACGTGATTCCAACAACATCCAATCATCTTCAAAGGTGCTTGGGAGCACTTTTTACGTGACTCCAACAACATCCAATCATCCTCAAAGGTGCTTAGAAGCACTTTTTACGTGATTCCAACAACATCCAATCATCTTCAACGGTGCTTGGGAGCACTTTTTACGTTGTTCCAACAACATCCAATCATCTTCAAAGGTGCTTGGGAGCACTTTTCACGTAATTCCAACAACATCCAATCATCCTCAAAGGTGCTTAGAAGCACTTTTTACGTGATTCCAACAACATCCAATCATCCTCAAAGGTGCTTGGGAGCACTTTTTACGTAATTCCAACAACATCCAATCATCTTTAAAGGTGCTTGGAAGCACTTTTTACGTAATTCCAACAACATCCAATCATCTTCAAAGGTGCTTGGAAGCACTTTTTACGTAATTCCAACAACATCCAATCATCCTCAAAGGTGCTTAGAAGCACTTTTTACGTGATTCCAACAACATCCAATCATCTTCAACGGTGCTTGGGAGCACTTTTTACGTGATTCCAACAACATTCCAATCATCTTCAAAGGTGCTTGGGAGCACTTTTTACGTAATTCCAACAACATCCAATCATCTTCAAAGGTGCTTGGGAGCACTTTTTACGTGACTCCAACAACATCCAATCATCCTCAAAGGTGCTTAGAAGCACTTTTTACGTGATTCCAACAACATCCAATCATCTTCAACGGTGCTTGGGAGCACTTTTTACGTTGTTCCAACAACATCCAATCATCTTCAAAGGTGCTTGGGAGCACTTTTCACGTAATTCCAACAACATCCAATCATCCTCAAAGGTGCTTAGAAGCACTTTTTACGTGATTCCAACAACATCCAAACATCTTTAAAGGTGCTCCGTAGCACTTTCTACGTAATTTCAACAACATCCAAACATCTTTAAAGGTGCTCCGTAGCACTTTTTTCGTAATTTCAACAACATCCAAACATCTTTAAAGGTGCTCCGTAGCACTTTTTACGTAATTTCAACAACATCCAAACATCTTTAAAGGTGCTCCGTAGCACTTATTACGTAATTTCAACAACATCCAAACATCTTTAAAGGTGCTCCGTAGCACTTTTTACGTAATTTCAACCACATCCAAACATCTTTAAAGGTGCTTCGTAGCACTTATAACGTAATTTCAACTACATCCAACCATCTTTAAAGGTGCTTCGTAGCACTTATTACGTAATTTCAACCACATCCAAACATCTTTAAAGGTGCTCCGTAGCACTTATTACGTAATTTCAACAACATCCAAACATCTTTAACGGTGCTCCGTAGCACTTATTACGTAATTTCAACAACATCCAAACATCTTTAAAGGTGCTCCGTAGCACTTTTTACGTAATTTCAACCACATCCAAACATCTTTAAAGATGCTCCGTAGCACTTATTACGTAATTTCAACAACATCCAAACATCTTTAAAGGTGCTCCGTAGCACTTTTTACGTAATTTCAACAACATCCAAACATCTTTAAAGGTGCTCCGTAGCACTTTCTACGTAATTTCAACAACATCCAAACATCTTTAACGGTGCTCCGTAGCACTTATTACGTAATTTCAACAACATCCAAACATCTTTAAAGGAGCTCCGTAGCACTTATTACGTAATTCCAACAACATCCAAACATCTTTAAAGGTGCTCCGTAGCACTTATTACGTAATTTCAACAACATCCAAACATCTTTAAAGGAGCTCCGTAGCACTTATTACGTAATTTCAACAACATCCAAACATCTTTAAAGGTGCTCCGTAGCACTTTCTACGTAATTTCAACAACATCCAAACATCTTTAAAGGTGCTCCGTAGCACTTATTACGTAATTTCAACAACATCCAAACATCTTTAAAGGAGCTCCGTAGCACTTATTACGTAATTCCAACAACATCCAAACATCTTTAAAGGTGCTCCGTAGCACTTATTACGTAATTTCAACAACATCCAAACATCTTTAAAGGAGCTCCGTAGCACTTGTTACGTAATTTCAACCACATCCAAACATCTTTAAAGGTGCTCCGTAGCACTTATTACGTAATTCCAACAACATCCAAACATCTTTAAAGGTGCTCCGTAGCACTTTCTACGTAATTTCAACAACATCCAAACATCTTTAAAGGTGCTCCGTAGCACTTATTACGTAATTTCAACCACATCCAAACATCTTTAAAGGTGCTCCGTAGCACTTATTACGTAATTTCAACCACATCCAAACATCTTTAAAGGTGCTCCGTAGCACTTATTACGTAATTCCAACAACATCCAAACATCTTTAAAGGTGCTCCGTAGCACTTTCTACGTAATTTCAACAACATCCAAACATCTTTAAAGGTGCTCCGTAGCACTTTTTTCGTAATTTCAACAACATCCAAACATCTTTAACGGTGCTCCGTAGCACTTATTACGTAATTTCAACAACATCCAAACATCTTTAAAGGTGCTCCGTAGCACTTTCTACGTAATTTCAACAACATCCAAACATCTTTAAAGGTGCTCCGTAGCACTTTTTACGTAATTTCAACAACATCCAAACATCTTTAAAGGTGCTCCGTAGCACTTATTACGTAATTTCAACAACATCCAAACATCTTTAAAGGTGCTCCGTAGCACTTTTTACGTAATTTCAACCACATCCAAACATCTTTAAAGGTGCTTCGTAGCACTTATAACGTAATTTCAACTACATCCAACCATCTTTAAAGGTGCTTCGTAGCACTTATTACGTAATTTCAACCACATCCAAACATCTTTAAAGGTGCTCCGTAGCACTTATTACGTAATTTCAACAACATCCAAACATCTTTAACGGTGCTCCGTAGCACTTATTACGTAATTTCAACAACATCCAAACATCTTTAACGGTGCTCCGTAGCACTTATTACGTAATTTCAACAACATCCAAACATCTTTAAAGGTGCTCCGTAGCACTTTCTACGTAATTTCAACAACATCCAAACATCTTTAAAGGTGCTCCGTAGCACTTTTTACGTAATTTCAACAACATCCAAACATCTTTAAAGGTGCTCCGTAGCACTTTTTACGTAATTTCAACAACATCCAAACATCTTTAAAGGTGCTCCGTAGCACTTTTTACGTTATTTCAACAACATCCAAACATCTTTAACGGTGCTCCGTAGCACTTATTACGTAATTTCAACAACATCCAAACATCTTTAAAGGAGCTCCGTAGCACTTATTACGTAATTCCAACAACATCCAAACATCTTTAAAGGTGCTCCGTAGCACTTATTACGTAATTTCAACCACATCCAAACATCTTTAAAGGTGCTCCGTAGCACTTATTACGTAATTTCAACAACATCCAAACATCTTTAAAGGTGCTCCGTAGCACTTATTACGTAATTTCAACAACATCCAAACATCTTTAAAGGAGCTCCGTAGCACTTATTACGTAATTTCAACAACATCCAAACATCTTTAAAGGTGCTCCGTAGCACTTTCTACGTAATTTCAACAACATCCAAACATCTTTAAAGGTGCTCCGTAGCACTTATTACGTAATTTCAACAACATCCAAACATCTTTAAAGGAGCTCCGTAGCACTTATTACGTAATTCCAACAACATCCAAACATCTTTAAAGGTGCTCCGTAGCACTTATTACGTAATTTCAACAACATCCAAACATCTTTAAAGGAGCTCCGCAGCACTTATTACGTAATTTCAACCACATCCAAACATCTTTAAAGGTGCTTCGTAGCACTTATTACGTAATTCCAACAACATCCAAACATCTTTAAAGGTGCTCCGTAGCACTTTCTACGTTATTTCAACAACATCCAAACATCTTTAAAGGTGCTCCGTAGCCCTTTTTACGTAATTTCAACAACATCCAAACATCTTTAAAGGTGCTCCGTAGCACTTTTTACGTTATTTCAACAACATCCAAACATCTTTAACGGTGCTCCGTAGCACTTTTTACGTTATTTCAACAACATCCAAACATCTTTAACGGTGCTCCGTAGCACTTATTACGTAATTTCAACAACATCCAAACATCTTTAAAGGAGCTCCGTAGCACTTATTACGTAATTCCAACAACATCCAAACATCTTTAAAGGTGCTCCGTAGCACTTATTACGTAATTTCAACCACATCCAAACATCTTTAAAGGTGCTCCGTAGCACTTATTACGTAATTTCAACAACATCCAAACATCTTTAAAGGTGCTCCGTAGCACTTATTACGTAATTTCAACAACATCCAAACATCTTTAAAGGAGCTCCGTAGCACTTATTACGTAATTTCAACAACATCCAAACATCTTTAAAGGTGCTCCGTAGCACTTTCTACGTAATTTCAACAACATCCAAACATCTTTAAAGGTGCTCCGTAGCACTTATTACGTAATTTCAACAACATCCAAACATCTTTAAAGGAGCTCCGTAGCACTTATTACGTAATTCCAACAACATCCAAACATCTTTAAAGGTGCTCCGTAGCACTTATTACGTAATTTCAACAACATCCAAACATCTTTAAAGGAGCTCCGCAGCACTTATTACGTAATTTCAACCACATCCAAACATCTTTAAAGGTGCTCCGTAGCACTTATTACGTAATTCCAACAACATCCAAACATCTTTAAAGGTGCTCCGTAGCACTTTCTACGTAATTTCAACAACATCCAAACATCTTTAAAGGTGCTCCGTAGCACTTATTACGTAATTTCAACCACATCCAAACATCTTTAAAGGTGCTCCGTAGCACTTATTACGTAATTTCAACCACATCCAAACATCTTTAAAGGTGCTCCGTAGCACTTATTACGTAATTCCAACAACATCCAAACATCTTTAAAGGTGCTCCGTAGCACTTTCTACGTAATTTCAACAACATCCAAACATCTTTAAAGGTGCTCCGTAGCACTTTTTTCGTAATTTCAACAACATCCATACATCTTTAAAGGTGCTCCGTAGCACTTTCTACGTAATTTCAACAACATCCAAACATCTTTAACGGTGCTCCGTAGCACTTATTACGTAATTTCAACAACATCCAAACATCTTTAAAGGTGCTCCGTAGCACTTTCTACGTAATTTCAACAACATCCAAACATCTTTAAAGGTGCTCCGTAGCACTTTTTACGTAATTTCAACAACATCCAAACATCTTTAAAGGTGCTCCGTAGCACTTATTACGTAATTTCAACAACATCCAAACATCTTTAAAGGAGCTCCGTAGCACTTATTACGTAATTCCAACAACATCCAAACATCTTTAAAGGTGCTCCGTAGCACTTATTACGTAATTTCAACAACATCCAAACATCTTTAAAGGTGCTCCGTAGCACTTTCTACGTAATTTCAACAACATCCAAACATCTTTAAAGGTGCTCCGTAGCACTTATTACGTAATTTCAACAACATCCAAACATCTTTAAAGGAGCTCCGTAGCACTTATTACGTAATTCCAACAACATCCAAACATCTTTAAAGGTGCTCCGTAGCACTTATTACGTAATTTCAACAACATCCAAACATCTTTAAAGGAGCTCCGTAGCACTTATTACGTAATTTCAACCACATCCAAACATCTTTAAAGGTGCTCCGTAGCACTTATTACGTAATTCCAACAACATCCAAACATCTTTAAAGGTGCTCCGTAGCACTTTCTACGTAATTTCAACAACATCCAAACATCTTTAAAGGTGCTCCGTAGCACTTTTTTCGTAATTTCAACAACATCCATACATCTTTAAAGGTGCTCCGTAGCACTTTCTACGTAATTTCAACAACATCCAAACATCTTTAACGGTGCTCCGTAGCACTTATTACGTAATTTCAACAACATCCAAACATCTTTAAAGGTGCTCCGTAGCACTTATTACGTAATTTCAACCACATCCAAACATCTTTAAAGGTGCTCCGTAGCACTTATTACGTAATTCCAACAACATCCAAACATCTTTAAAGGTGCTCCGTAGCACTTTCTACGTAATTTCAACAACATCCAAACATCTTTAAAGGTGCTCCGTAGCACTTTTTTCGTAATTTCAACAACATCCATACATCTTTAAAGGTGCTCCGTAGCACTTTCTACGTAATTGCAACAACATCCAAACATCTTTAACGGTGCTCCGTAGCACTTATTACGTAATTTCAACAACATCCAAACATCTTTAAAGGTGCTCCGTAGCACTTTCTACGTAATTTCAACAACATCCAAACATCTTTAAAGGTGCTCCGTAGCACTTTCTACGTAATTTCAACAACATCCAAACATCTTTAAAGGTGCTCCGTAGCACTTATTACGTAATTTCAACAACATCCAAACATCTTTAAAGGAGCTCCGTAGCACTTATTACGTAATTCCAACAACATCCAAACATCTTTAAAGGTGCTCCGTAGCACTTATTACGTAATTTCAACAACATCCAAACATCTTTAAAGGTGCTCCGTAGCACTTTCTACGTAATTTCAACAACATCCAAACATCTTTAAAGGTGCTCCGTAGCACTTATTACGTAATTTCAACAACATCCAAACATCTTTAAAGGAGCTCCGTAGCACTTATTACGTAATTCCAACAACATCCAAACATCTTTAAAGGTGCTCCGTAGCACTTATTACGTAATTTCAACAACATCCAAACATCTTTAAAGGAGCTCCGTAGCACTTATTACGTAATTTCAACAACATCCAAACATCTTTAAAGGTGCTCCGTAGCACTTATTACGTAATTTCAACAACATCCAAACATCTTCAAAGGTGCTCCGTAGCACTTTCTACGTAATTTCAACAACATCCAAACATCTTTAAAGGTGCTCCGTAGCACTTATTACGTAATTCCAACAACATCCAAACATCTTTAAAGGTGCTCCGTAGCACTTTCTACGTAATTTCAACAACATCCAAACATCTTTAAAGGTGCTCCGTAGCACTTTTTTCGTAATTTCAACAACATCCATACATCTTTAAAGGTGCTCCGTAGCACTTTCTACGTAATTTCAACAACATCCAAACATCTTTAACGGTGCTCCGTAGCACTTATTACGTAATTTCAACAACATCCAAACATCTTTAAAGGTGCTCCGTAGCACTTTCTACGTAATTTCAACAACATCCAAACATCTTTAAAGGTGCTCCGTAGCACTTATTACGTAATTTCAACAACATCCAAACATCTTTAAAGGAGCTCCGTAGCACTTATTACGTAATTCCAACAACATCCAAACATCTTTAAAGGTGCTCCGTAGCACTTATTACGTAATTTCAACAACATCCATACATCTTTAAAGGTGCTCCGTAGCACTTTCTACGTAATTTCAACAACATCCAAACATCTTTAAAGGTGCTCCGTAGCACTTATTACGTAATTTCAACAACATCCAAACATCTTTAAAGGAGCTCCGTAGCACTTATTACGTAATTCCAACAACATCCAAACATCTTTAAAGGTGCTCCGTAGCACTTATTACGTAATTTCAACAACATCCATACATCTTTAAAGGTGCTCCGTAGCACTTTCTACGTAATTTCAACAACATCCAAACATCTTTAACGGTGCTCCGTAGCACTTTTTACGTAATTTCAACAACATCCAAACATCTTTAAAGGTGCTCCGTAGCACTTTCTACGTAATTTCAACAACATCCAAACATCTTTAACGGTGCTCCGTAGCACTTATTACGTAATTTCAACAACATCCAAACATCTTTAAAGGAGCTCCGTAGCACTTATTACGTAATTCCAACAACATCCAAACATCTTTAAAGGTGCTCCGTAGCACTTATTACGTAATTTCAACAACATCCATACATCTTTAAAGGTGCTCCGTAGCACTTTCTACGTAATTTCAACAACATCCAAACATCTTTAAAGGTGCTCCGTAGCACTTATTACGTAATTTCAACAACATCCAAACATCTTTAAAGGAGCTCCGTAGCACTTATTACGTAATTCCAACAACATCCAAACATCTTTAAAGGTGCTCCGTAGCACTTATTACGTAATTTCAACAACATCCAAACATCTTTAAAGGAGCTCCGTAGCACTTATTACGTAATTTCAACAACATCCAAACATCTTTAAAGGTGCTCCGTAGCACTTATTACGTAATTTCAACAACATCCAAACATCTTCAAAGGTGCTCTGTAGCACTTTTTACGTAATTTCAACAACATCCAAACATCTTTAAAGGTGCTCCGTAGCACTTTCTACGTAATTTCAACAACATCCAAACATCTTTAACGGTGCTCCGTAGCACTTATTACGTAATTTCAACAACATCCAAACATCTTTAAAGGTGCTCCGTAGCACTTTTTACGTAATTTCAACAACATCCAAACATCTTTAAAGGTGCTCCGTAGCACTTATTACGTAATTTCAACAACATCCAAACATCTTTAAAGGTGCTCCGTAGCACTTATTACGTAATTTCAACAACATCCAAACATCTTTAAAGGTGCTCCGTAGCACTTTCTACGTAATTTCAACAACATCCAAACATCTTTAAAGGTGCTCCGTAGCACTTTTTACGTAATTTCAACAACATCCAAACATCTTTAAAGGTGCTCCGTAGCACTTATTACGTAATTTCAACAACATCCAAACATCTTTAAAGGAGCTCCGTAGCACTTATTACGTAATTCCAACAACATCCAAACATCTTTAAAGGTGCTCCGTAGCACTTATTACGTAATTTCAACAACATCCAAACATCTTTAAAGGTGCTCCGTAGCACTTTCTACGTAATTTCAACAACATCCAAACATCTTTAAAGGTGCTCCGTAGCACTTTTTACGTAATTTCAACAACATCCAAACATCTTTAAAGGTGCTCCGTAGCACTTTCTACGTAATTTCAACAACATCCAAACATCTTTAAAGGTGCTCCGTAGCACTTATTACGTAATTTCAACAACATCCAAACATCTTTAAAGGTGCTCCGTAGCACTTATTACGTAATTTCAACAACATCCAAACATCTTTAAAGGAGCTCCGTAGCACTTATTACGTAATTCCAACAACATCCAAACATCTTTAAAGGTGCTCCGTAGCACTTATTACGTAATTTCAACAACATCCAAACATCTTTAAAGGAGCTCCGTAGCACTTATTACGTAATTCCAACAACATCCAAACATCTTTAAAGGTGCTCCGTAGCACTTTCTACGTAATTTCAACAACATCCAAACATCTTTAAAGGAGCTCCGTAGCACTTATTACGTAATTTCAACAACATCCAAACATCTTTAAAGGTGCTCCGTAGCACTTTCTACGTAATTTCAACAACATCCAAACATCTTTAACGGTGCTCCGTAGCACTTATTACGTAATTTCAACAACATCCAAACATCTTTAAAGGTGCTCCGTAGCACTTTCTACGTAATTTCAACAACATCCAAACATCTTCAAAGGTGCTCTGTAGCACTTTTTACGTAATTTCAACAACATCCAAACATCTTTAAAGGTGCTCCGTAGCACTTTCTACGTAATTTCAACAACATCCAAACATCTTTAACGGTGCTCCGTAGCACTTATTACGTAATTTCAACAACATCCAAACATCTTTAAAGGTGCTCCGTAGCACTTTCTACGTAATTTCAACAACATCCAAACATCTTTAACGGTGCTCCGTAGCACTTATTACGTAATTTCAACAACATCCAAACATCTTTAAAGGTGCTCCGTAGCACTTATTACGTAATTTCAACAACATCCAAACATCTTTAAAGGAGCTCCGTAGCACTTTTTACGTAATTTCAACAACATCCAAACATCTTTAAAGGTGCTCCGTAGCACTTTTTACGTAATTTCAACAACATCCAAACATCTTTAAAGGTGCTCCGTAGCACTTATTACGTAATTTCAACAACATCCAAACATCTTTAAAGGTGCTCCGTAGCACTTATTACGTAATTTCAACAACATCCAAACATCTTTAAAGGTGCTCCGTAGCACTTTCTACGTAATTTCAACAACATCCAAACATCTTTAACGGTGCTCCGTAGCACTTATTACGTAATTTCAACAACATCCAAACATCTTTAAAGGTGCTCCGTAGCACTTATTACGTAATTTCAACAACATCCAAACATCTTTAAAGGAGCTCCGTAGCACTTATTACGTAATTCCAACAACATCCAAACATCTTTAAAGGTGCTCCGTAGCACTTTCTACGTAATTTCAACAACATCCAAACATCTTTAAAGGTGCTCCGTAGCACTTATTACGTAATTTCAACAACATCCAAACATCTTTAAAGGTGCTCCGTAGCACTTTCTACGTAATTTCAACAACATCCAAACATCTTTAAAGGTGCTCCGTAGCACTTTTTACGTAATTTCAACAACATCCAAACATCTTTAAAGGTGCTCCGTAGCACTTATTACGTAATTTCAACAACATCCAAACATCTTCAAAGGTGCTCTGTAGCACTTTTTACGTAATTTCAACAACATCCAAACATCTTTAAAGGTGCTCCGTAGCACTTTCTACGTAATTTCAACAACATCCAAACATCTTTAACGGTGCTCCGTAGCACTTATTACGTAATTTCAACAACATCCAAACATCTTTAAAGGTGCTCCGTAGCACTTTCTACGTAATTTCAACAACATCCAAACATCTTTAACGGTGCTCCGTAGCACTTATTACGTAATTTCAACAACATCCAAACATCTTTAAAGGTGCTCCGTAGCACTTTCTACGTAATTTCAACAACATCCAAACATCTTTAAAGGTGCTCCGTAGCACTTATTACGTAATTTCAACAACATCCAAACATCTTTAAAGGTGCTCCGTAGCACTTATTACGTAATTTCAACAACATCCAAACATCTTTAAAGGTGCTCCGTAGCACTTATTACGTAATTTCAACAACATCCAAACATCTTTAAAGGAGCTCCGTAGCACTTATTACGTAATTTCAACAACATCCAAACATCTTTAAAGGTGCTCCGTAGCACTTTTTACGTAATTTCAACAACATCCAAACATCTTTAAAGGTGCTCCGTAGCACTTTCTACGTAATTTCAACAACATCCAAACATCTTTAACGGTGCTCCGTAGCACTTATTACGTAATTTCAACAACATCCAAACATCTTTAAAGGTGCTCCGTAGCACTTATTACGTAATTTCAACAACATCCAAACATCTTTAAAGGTGCTCCGTAGCACTTTCTACGTAATTTCAACAACATCCAAACATCTTTAACGGTGCTCCGTAGCACTTTTTACGTAATTTCAACAACATCCAAACATCTTTAAAGGTGCTCCGTAGCACTTTCTACGTAATTTCAACAACATCCAAACATCTTTAACGGTGCTCCGTAGCACTTATTACGTAATTTCAACAACATCCAAACATCTTTAAAGGTGCTCCGTAGCACTTATTACGTAATTTCAACAACATCCAAACATCTTTAAAGGAGCTCCGTAGCACTTATTACGTAATTTCAACAACATCCAAACATCTTTAAAGGTGCTCCGTAGCACTTTTTACGTAATTTCAACAACATCCAAACATCTTTAAAGGTGCTCCGTAGCACTTATTACGTAATTTCAACAACATCCAAACATCTTTAAAGGTGCTCCGTAGCACTTATTACGTAATTTCAACAACATCCAAACATCTTTAAAGGTGCTCCGTAGCACTTATTACGTAATTTCAACAACATCCAAACATCTTTAAAGGAGCTCCGTAGCACTTATTACGTAATTCCAACAACATCCAAACATCTTTAAAGGTGCTCCGTAGCACTTATTACGTAATTTCAACAACATCCAAACATCTTTAAAGGAGCTCCGTAGCACTTATTACGTAATTTCAACAACATCCAAACATCTTTAAAGGTGCTCCGTAGCACTTTCTACGTAATTTCAACAACATCCAAACATCTTTAACGGTGCTCCGTAGCACTTATTACGTAATTTCAACAACATCCAAACATCTTTAAAGGTGCTCCGTAGCACTTTCTACGTAATTTCAACAACATCCAAACATCTTTAAAGGTGCTCCGTAGCACTTTTTACGTAATTTCAACAACATCCAAACATCTTTAAAGGTGCTCCGTAGCACTTTTTACGTAATTTCAACAACATCCAAACATCTTTAAAGGTGCTCCGTAGCACTTTTTACGTAATTTCAACAACATCCAAACATCTTTAAAGGTGCTCCGTAGCACTTATTACGTAATTTCAACAACATCCAAACATCTTTAAAGGTGCTCCGTAGCACTTTCTACGTAATTTCAACAACATCCAAACATCTTTAAAGGAGCTCCGTAGCACTTATTACGTAATTTCAACAACATCCAAACATCTTTAAAGGTGCTCCGTAGCACTTATTACGTAATTTCAACAACATCCAAACATCTTTAAAGGTGCTCCGTAGCACTTATTACGTAATTTCAACAACATCCAAACATCTTTAACGGTGCTCCGTAGCACTTATTACGTAATTTCAACAACATCCAAACATCTTTAAAGGAGCTCCGTAGCACTTATTACGTAATTTCAACAACATCCAAACATCTTTAAAGGAGCTCCGTAGCACTTTCTACGTAATTTCAACAACATCCAAACATCTTTAAAGGTGCTCCGTAGCACTTTCTACGTAATTTCAACAACATCCAAACATCTTTAAAGGTGCTCCGTAGCACTTTCTACGTAATTTCAACAACATCCAAACATCTTTAACGGTGCTCCGTAGCACTTATTACGTAATTTCAACAACATCCAAACATCTTTAAAGGTGCTCCGTAGCACTTTCTACGTAATTTCAACAACATCCAAACATCTTTAACGGTGCTCCGTAGCACTTATTACGTAATTTCAACAACATCCAAACATCTTTAAAGGTGCTCCGTAGCACTTATTACGTAATTTCAACAACATCCAAACATCTTTAAAGGTGCTCCGTAGCACTTATTACGTAATTTCAACAACATCCAAACATCTTTAAAGGTGCTCCGTAGCACTTATTACGTAATTTCAACAACATCCAAACATCTTTAAAGGAGCTCCGTAGCACTTATTACGTAATTCCAACAACATCCAAACATCTTTAAAGGTGCTCCGTAGCACTTATTACGTAATTTCAACAACATCCAAACATCTTTAAAGGTGCTCCGTAGCACTTATTACGTAATTTCAACAACATCCAAACATCTTTAAAGGAGCTCCGTAGCACTTATTACGTAATTCCAACAACATCCAAACATCTTTAAAGGTGCTCCGTAGCACTTTCTACGTAATTTCAACAACATCCAAACATCTTTAAAGGAGCTCCGTAGCACTTATTACGTAATTTCAACAACATCCAAACATCTTTAAAGGTGCTCCGTAGCACTTTCTACGTAATTTCAACAACATCCAAACATCTTTAACGGTGCTCCGTAGCACTTATTACGTAATTTCAACAACATCCAAACATCTTTAAAGGTGCTCCGTAGCACTTTCTACGTAATTTCAACAACATCCAAACATCTTTAAAGGTGCTCCGTAGCACTTTTTACGTAATTTCAACAACATCCAAACATCTTTAAAGGTGCTCCGTAGCACTTTTTACGTAATTTCAACAACATCCAAACATCTTTAAAGGTGCTCCGTAGCACTTTTTACGTAATTTCAACAACATCCAAACATCTTTAAAGGAGCTCCGTAGCACTTATTACGTAATTTCAACAACATTCAAACATCTTTAAAGGTGCTCCGTAGCACTTTCTACGTAATTTCAACCACATCCAAACATCTTTAAAGGTGCTCCGTAGCACTTATTACGTAATTTCAACAACATCCAAACATCTTTAAAGGAGCTCCGTAGCACTTATTACGTAATTCCAACAACATCCAAACATCTTTAAAGGTGCTCCGTAGCACTTATTACGTAATTTCAACAACATCCAAACATCTTTAAAGGTGCTCCGTAGCACTTATTACGTAATTTCAACAACATCCAAACATCTTTAAAGGAGCTCCGTAGCACTTATTACGTAATTCCAACAACATCCAAACATCTTTAAAGGTGCTCCGTAGCACTTATTACGTAATTTCAACCACATCCAAACATCTTTGAAGGTGCTCCGTAGCACTTATTACGTAATTTCAACAACATCCAAACATCTTTAAAGGTGCTCCGTAGCACTTATTACGTAATTTCAACCACATCCAAACAACTTTGAAGGTGCTCCGTAGCACTTATTACGTAATTTCAACAACATCCAAACATCTTTAAAGGTGCTCCGTAGCACTTTCTACGTAATTTCAACAACATCCAAACATCTTTAACGGTGCTCCGTAGCACTTATTACGTAATTTCAACAACATCCAAACATCTTTAAAGGTGCTCCGTAGCACTTTCTACGTAATTTCAACAACATCCAAACATCTTTAAAGGTGCTCCGTAGCACTTTTTACGTAATTTCAACAACATCCAAACATCTTTAAAGGTGCTCCGTAGCACTTTTTACGTAATTTCAACAACATCCAAACATCTTTAAAGGTGCTCCGTAGCACTTATTACGTAATTTCAACAACATCCAAACATCTTTAAAGGTGCTCCGTAGCACTTTCTACGTAATTTCAACAACATCCAAACATCTTTAACGGTGCTCCGTAGCACTTATTACGTAATTTCAACAACATCCAAACATCTTTAAAGGTGCTCCGTAGCACTTTCTACGTAATTTCAACAACATCCAAACATCTTTAAAGGTGCTCCGTAGCACTTTTTACGTAATTTCAACAACATCCAAACATCTTTAAAGGTGCTCCGTAGCACTTTTTACGTAATTTCAACAACATCCAAACATCTTTAAAGGTGCTCCGTAGCACTTATTACGTAATTTCAACAACATCCAAACATCTTTAAAGGTGCTCCGTAGCACTTTCTACGTAATTTCAACAACATCCAAACATCTTTAAAGGTGCTCCGTAGCACTTTCTACGTAATTTCAACCACATCCAAACATCTTTAAAGGTGCTCCGTAGCACTTATTACGTAATTTCAACAACATCCAAACATCTTTAAAGGTGCTCCGTAGCACTTTTTACGTAATTTCAACCACATCCAAACATCTTCAAAAGTGCTCCGTAGCACTTTTTACGTAATTTCAACAACATCCAAACATCTTTAAAGGTGCTCCATAGCACTTTTTACGTAATTTCAACCACATCCAAACATCTTCAAAAGTGCTCCGTAGCACTTTTTACGTAATTTCAACAACATCCAAACATCTTTAAAGGTGCTCCGTAGCACTTTTTACGTAATTTCAACAACATCCAAACATCTTTAAAGGTGCTCCATAGCACTTTTTACGTAATTTCAACCACATCCAAACATCTTCAAAAGTGCTCCGTAGCACTTTTTACGTAATTTCAACAACATCCAAACATCTTTAAAGGTGCTCCATAGCACTTTTTACGTAATTTCAACCACATCCAAACATCTTTAAAGGTGCTCCATAGCACTTTTTACGTAATTTCAACAACATCCAAACATCTTTAAAGGTGCTCCGTAGCACTTTTTACGTAATTTCAACAACATCCAAACATCTTTAAAGGTGCTCCGTAGCACTTTTTACGTAATTTCAACAACATCCAAACATCTTTAAAGGTGCTCCATAGCACTTTTTACGTAATTTCAACCACATCCAAACATCTTTAAAGGTGCTCCATAGCACTTTTTACGTAATTTCAACCACATCCAAACATCTTTAAAGGTGCTCCATAGCACTTTTTACGTAATTTCAACAACATCCAAACATCTTTAAAGGTGCTCCATAGCACTTTTTACGTAATTTCAACAACATCCAAACATCTTCAAAAGTGCTCCGTAGCACTTTTTACGTAATTTCAACAACATCCAAACATCTTTAAAGGTGCTCCATAGCACTTTTTACGTAATTTCAACCACATCCAAACATCTTCAAAAGTGCTCCGTAGCACTTTTTACGTAATTTCAACAACATCCAAACATCTTTAAAGGTGCTCCATAGCACTTTTTACGTAATTTCAACAACATCCAAACATCTTCAAAAGTGCTCCGTAGCACTTTTTACGTAATTTCAACAACATCCAAACATCTTTAAAGGTGCTCCATAGCACTTTTTACGTAATTTCAACAACATCCAAACATCTTTAAAGGTGCTCCGTAGCACTTTTTACGTAATTTCAACCACATCCAAACATCTTCAAAGGTGCTTCGTAGCACTTTTTACGTAATTTCAACAACATCCAAACATCTTTAAAGGTGCTCCGTAGCACTTTTTACGTAATTTCAACCACACCCAAACATCTTTAAAGGTGCTCCGTAGCACTTTTTACGTAATTTCAACAACATCCAAACATCTTTAAAGGTGCTCCGTAGCACTTTTTACGTAATTTCAACAACATCCAAACATCTTTAAAGGTGCTCCATAGCACTTTTTACGTAATTTCAACCACATCCAAACATCTTCAAAAGTGCTCCGTAGCACTTTTTACGTAATTTCAACAACATCCAAACATCTTTAAAGGTGCTCCGTAGCACTTTTTACGTAATTTCAACCACATCCAAACATCTTTAAAGGTGCTCCATAGCACTTTTTACGTAATTTCAACCACATCCAAACATCTTCAAAAGTGCTCCGTAGCACTTTTTACGTAATTTCAACAACATCCAAACATCTTTAAAGGTGCTCCATAGCACTTTTTACGTAATTTCAACCACATCCAAACATCTTCAAAAGTGCTCCGTAGCACTTTTTACGTAATTTCAACAACATCCAAACATCTTTAAGGGTGCTCCATAGCACTTTTTACGTAATTTCAACAACATCCAAACATCTTTAAAGGTGCTCCATAGCACTTTTTACGTAATTTCAACAACATCCAAACATCTTTAAAGGTGCTCCATAGCACTTTTTACGTAATTTCAACAACATCCAAACATCTTCAAAAGTGCTCCGTAGCACTTTTTACGTAATTTCAACAACATCCAAACATCTTTAAAGGTGCTCCATAGCACTTTTTACGTAATTTCAACAACATCCAAACATCTTTAAAGGTGCTCCGTAGCACTTTTTACGTAATTTGAACCACATCCAAACATCTTCAAAGGTGCTTCGTAGCACTTTTTACGTAATTTCAACAACATCCAAACATCTTTAAAGGTGCTCCGTAGCACTTTTTACGTAATTTCAACCACACCCAAACATCTTTAAAGGTGCTCCGTAGCACTTTTTACGTAATTTCAACAACATCCAAACATCTTTAAAGGTGCTCCGTAGCACTTTTTACGTAATTTCAACAACATCCAAACATCTTTAAAGGTGCTCCATAGCACTTTTTACGTAATTTCAACCACATCCAAACATCTTTAAAGGTGCTCCATAGCACTTTTTACGTAATTTCAACAACATCCAAACATCTTTAAAGGTGCTCCGTAGCACTTTTTACGTAATTTCAACCACATCCAAACATCTTCAAAAGTGCTCCGTAGCACTTTTTACGTAATTTCAACAACATCCAAACATCTTTAAGGGTGCTCCATAGCACTTTTTACGTAATTTCAACAACATCCAAACATCTTTAAAGGTGCTCCATAGCACTTTTTACGTAATTTCAACAACATCCAAACATCTTTAAAGGTGCTCCATAGCACTTTTTACGTAATTTCAACAACATCCAAACATCTTTAAAGGTGCTCCGTAGCACTTTTTACGTAATTTCAACCACATCCAAACATCTTTAAAGGTGCTCCATAGCACTTTTTACGTAATTTCAACAACATCCAAACATCTTTAAAGGTGCTCCATAGCACTTTTTACGTAATTTCAACAACATCCAAACATCTTTAAAGGTGCTCCATAGCACTTTTTACGTAATTTCAACCACATCCAAACATCTTTAAAGGTGCTCCATAGCACTTTTTACGTAATTTCAACAACATCCAAACATCTTTAAAGGTGCTCCGTAGCACTTTTTACGTAATTTCAACCACATCCAAACATCTTCAAAAGTGCTCCGTAGCACTTTTTACGTAATTTCAACAACATCCAAACATCTTTAAAGGTGCTCCATAGCACTTTTTACGTAATTTCAACCACATCCAAACATCTTTAAAGGTGCTCCATAGCACTTTTTACGTAATTTCAACAACATCCAAACATCTTTTAAGGTGCTCCGTAGCACTTTTTACGTAATTTCAACCACATCCAAACATCTTCAAAAGTGCTCCGTAGCACTTTTTACGTAATTTCAACAACATCCAAACATCTTTAAAGGTGCTCCATAGCACTTTTTACGTAATTTCAACCACATCCAAACATCTTTAAAGGTGCTCCATAGCACTTTTTACGTAATTTCAGCCACATCCAAACATCTTCAAAGGTGCTCCGTAGCACTTTCTACGTAATTTCAACCACATCCAAACATCTTCAAAGGTGCTCCGTAGCACTTTCTACGTAATTTCAACCACATCCAAACATCTTTAAAGGTGCTCCGTAGCACTTTTTACGTAATTTCAACCACATCCAAACATCTTCAAAAGTGCTCCGTAGCACTTTTTACGTAATTTCAACAACATCCAAACATCTTTTAAGGTGCTCCGTAGCACTTTTTACGTAATTTCAACAACATCCAAACATCTTTAAAGGTGCTCCATAGCACTTTTTACGTAATTTCAACAACATCCAAACATCTTTAAAGGTGCTCCGTAGCACTTTTTACGTAATTTCAACCACATCCAAACATCTTCAAAAGTGCTCCGTAGCACTTTTTACGTAATTTCAACAACATCCAAACATCTTCAAAAGTGCTCCGTAGCACTTTTTACGTAATTTCAACAACATCCAAACATCTTCAAAGGTGCTCCGTAGCACTTTTTACGTAATTTCAACAACATCCAAACATCTTTAAAGGTGCTCCATAGCACTTTTTACGTAATTTCAACAACATCCAAACATCTTTTAAGGTGCTCCGTAGCACTTTTTACGTAATTTCAACCACATCCAAACATCTTCAAAAGTGCTCCGTAGCACTTTTTACGTAATTTCAACAACATCCAAACATCTTCAAAGGTGCTCCATAGCACTTTTTACGTAATTTCAACAACATCCAAACATCTTTAAAGGTGCTCCGTAGCACTTTTTACGTAATTTCAACCACATCCAAACATCTTCAAAAGTGCTCCGTAGCACTTTTTACGTAATTTCAACAACATCCAAACATCTTTAAAGGTGCTCCATAGCACTTTTTACGTAATTTCAACAACATCCAAACATCTTTAAAGGTGCTCCATAGCACTTTTTACGTAATTTCAACCACATCCAAACATCTTTAAAGGTGCTCCATAGCACTTTTTACGTAATTTCAACAACATCCAAACATCTTCAAAAGTGCTCCATAGCACTTTTTACGTAATTTCAACAACATCCAAACATCTTTAAAGGTGCTCCGTAGCACTTTTTACGTAATTTCAACAACATCCAAACATCTTCAAAGGTGCTCCGTAGCACTTTTTACGTAATTTCAACAACATCCAAACATCTTCAAAGGTGCTCCGTAGCTCTTTTTACGTAATTTCAACAACATCCAAACATCTTTAAAGGTGAGCACCTTTAAACGTAGCACTTTTTACGTAATTTCAACAACATCCAAACATCTTTAAAGGTGCTCCGTAGCACTTTTTACGTAATTTCAACAACATCCAAACATCTTTTAAGGTGCTCCGTAGCACTTTTTACGTAATTTCAACAACATCCAAACATCTTCAAAAGTGCTCCATAGCACTTTTTACGTAATTTCAACAACATCCAAACATCTTTAAAGGTGCTCCGTAGCACTTTTTACGTAATTTCAACAACATCCAAACATCTTAAAAGGTGCTCCGTAGCACTTTTTACGTAATTTCAACAACATCCAAACATCTTCAAAGGTGCTCCGTAGCTCTTTTTACGTAATTTCAACAACATCCAAACATCTTTAAAGGTGAGCACCTTTAAACGTAGCACTTTTTACGTAATTTCAACAACATCCAAACATCTTTAAAGGTGCTCCGTAGCACTTTTTACGTAATTTCAACAACATCCAAACATCTTTTAAGGTGCTCCGTAGCACTTTTTACGTAATTTCAACCACATCCAAACATCTTCAAAAGTGCTCCGTAGCACTTTTTACGTAATTTCAACAACATCCAAACATCTTCAAAGGTGCTCCATAGCACTTTTTACGTAATTTCAACAACATCCAAACATCTTTAAAGGTGCTCCGTAGCACTTTTTACGTAATTTCAACCACATCCAAACATCTTCAAAAGTGCTCCGTAGCACTTTTTACGTAATTTCAACAACATCCAAACATCTTCAAAGGTGCTCCATAGCACTTTTTACGTAATTTCAACAACATCCAAACATCTTTAAAGGTGCTCCGTAGCACTTTTTACGTAATTTCAACCACATCCAAACATCTTCAAAAGTGCTCCGTAGCACTTTTTACGTAATTTCAACAACATCCAAACATCTTTAAAGGTGCTCCATAGCACTTTTTACGTAATTTCAACCACATCCAAACATCTTTAAAGGTGCTCCATAGCACTTTTTACGTAATTTCAACCACATCCAAACATCTTTAAAGGTGCTCCATAGCACTTTTTACGTAATTTCAACAACATCCAAACATCTTTAAAGGTGCTCCGTAGCACTTTTTACGTAATTTCAACAACATCCAAACATCTTTAAAGGTGCTCCGTAGCTCTTTTTACGTAATTTCAACAATATCCAAACATCTTTAAAGGTGCTCCATAGCACTTTTTACGTAATTTCAACCACACCCAAACATCTTTAAAGGTGCTCCGTAGCACTTTTTACGTAATTTCAACAACATCCAAACATCTTTAAAGGTGCTCCGTAGCACTTTTTACGTAATTTCAACAACATCCAAACATCTTTAAAGGTGCTCCGTAGCACTTTTTACGTAATTTCAACAATATCCAAACATCTTTAAAGGTGCTCCGTAGCACTTTTTACGTAATTTCAACAACATCCAAACATCTTTAAAGGTGCTCCATAGCACTTTTTACGTAATTTCAACCACACCCAAACATCTTTAAAGGTGCTCCGTAGCACTTATTACGTAATTTCAACAACATCCAAACATCTTTAAAGGTGCTCCGTAGCACTTTTTACGTAATTTCAACAACATCCAAACATCTTTAAAGGTGCTCCGTAGCTCTTTTTACGTAATTTCAACAACATCCAAACATCTTTAAAGGTGAGCACCTTTAAACGTAGCACTTTTTACGTAATTTCAACAACATCCAAACATCTTTAAAGGTGCTCCGTAGCACTTTTTACGTAATTTCAACAACATCCAAACATCTTCAACGGTGCTCCGTAACACTTTTTACGTAATTTCAACAACATCCAAACATCTTTAACGGTGCTCCGTATCACTTTTTACGTAATTTCAACAACATCCAAACATCTTTAAAGGTGCTCCGTAGCACTTTTTACGTAATTTCAACAATATCCAAACATCTTTAAAGGTGCTCCGTAGCACTTTTTACGTAATTTCAACAATATCCAAACATCTTTAAAGGTGCTCCGTAGCACTTTTTACGTAATTTCAACAACATCCAAACATCTTAAACGGTGCTCCGTAGCACTTTTTACGTAATTTCAACAACATCCAAACATCTTTAAAGGTGCTCCGTAGCACTTTTTACGTAATTTCAACAACATCCAAACATCTTTAAAGGTGCTCCGTAGCACTTTTTACGTAATTTCAACAACATCCAAACATCTTTAAAGGTGCTCCGTAGCACTTTTTACGTAATTTCAACAACATCCAAACATCTTAAACGGTGCTCCGTAGCACTTTTTACGTAATTTCAACAACATCCAAACATCTTTAAAGGTGCTCCGTAGCACTTTTTACGTAATTTCAACAACATCCAAACATCTTTAAAGGTGCTCCGTAGCACTTTTTACGTAATTTCAACAACATCCAAACATCTTTAAAGGTGCTCCGTAGCACTTTTTACGTAATTTCAACAACATCCAAACATCTTTAAAGGTGCTCCGTAGCACTTTTTACGTAATTTCAACAACATCCAAACATCTTTAAAGGTGCTCCGTAGCACTTTTTACGTAATTTCAACAACATCCAAACATCTTCAAAGGTGCTCCGTAGCACTTATTACGTAATTTCAACAACATCCAAACATCTTTAAAGGTGCTCCGTAGCACTTTTTACGTAATTTCAACCACACCCAAACATCTTTAAAGGTGCTCCGTAGCACTTATTACGTAATTTCAACAACATCCAAACATCTTTAAAGGTGCTCCGTAGCACTTTTTACGTAATTTCAACAACATCCAAACATCTTTAAAGGTGCTCCGTAGCTCTTTTTACGTAATTTCAACAACATCCAAACATCTTTAAAGGTGCTCCGTAGCACTTTTTACGTAATTTCAACAACATCCAAACATCTTTAAAGGTGCTCCGTAGCACTTTTTACGTAATTTCAACAACATCCAAACATCTTTAAAGGTGCTCCGTAGCTCTTTTTACGTAATTTCAACAACATCCAAACATCTTTAAAGGTGCTCCGTAGCACTTTTTACGTAATTTCAACAACATCCAAACATCTTAAACGGTGCTCCGTAGCACTTTTTACGTAATTTCAACAACATCCAAACATCTTTAAAGGTGCTCCGTAGCACTTTTTACGTAATTTCAACAACATCCAAACATCTTTAAAGGTGCTCCGTAGCACTTTTTACGTAATTTCAACAACATCCAAACATCTTTAAAGGTGCTCCGTAGCTCTTTTTACGTAATTTCAACAACATCCAAACATCTTTAAAGGTGCTCCGTAGCACTTTTTACGTAATTTCAACAACATCCAAACATCTTCAACGGTGCTCCGTAACACTTTTTACGTAATTTCAACAACATCCAAACATCTTTAAAGGTGCTCCGTAGCACTTTTTACGTAATTTCAACAACATCCAAACATCTTTAAAGGTGCTCCGTAGCACTTTTTACGTAATTTCAACAACATCCAAACATCTTTAAAGGTGCTCCGTAGCACTTTTTACGTAATTTCAAACCACACCCAAACATCTTTAAAGGTGCTCCGTAGCACTTATTACGTAATTTCAACAACATCCAAACATCTTAAACGGTGCTCCGTAGCACTTTTTACGTAATTTCAACAACATCCAAACATCTTAAAGGTGCTCCGTAGCACTTATTACGTAATTTCAACAACATCCAAACATCTTTAAAGGTGCTCCGTAGCACTTTTTACGTAATTTCAACAATATCCAAACATCTTTAAATGTGCTCCGTAGCACTTTTTACGTAATTTCAACAACATCCAAACATCTTTAAAGGTGCTCCGTAGCACTTTTTACGTAATTTCAACAACATCCAAACATCTTTAAAGGTGCTCCGTAGCACTTTTTACGTAATTTCAACAACATCCAAACATCTTTAAAGGTGCTCCGTAGCTCTTTTTACGTAATTTCAACAACATCCAAACATCTTTAAAGGTGCTCCGTAGCACTTTTTACGTAATTTCAACAACATCCAAACATCTTCAACGGTGCTCCGTAACACTTTTTACGTAATTTCAACAACATCCAAACATCTTAAACGGTGCTCCGTAGCACTTTTTACGTAATTTCAACAACATCCAAACATCTTCAAAGGTGCTCCGTAGCACTTATTACGTAATTTCAACAACATCCAAACATCTTTAAAGGTGCTCCGTAGCACTTTTTACGTAATTTCAACAATATCCAAACATCTTTAAATGTGCTCCGTAGCACTTTTTACGTAATTTCAACAACATCCAAACATCTTTAAAGGTGCTCCGTAGCACTTTTTACGTAATTTCAACAACATCCAAACATCTTCAAAGGTGCTCCGTAGCACTTTTTACGTAATTTCAACAACATCCAAACATCTTTTAAGGTGCTCCGTAGCACTTTTTACGTAATTTCAACCACATCCAAACATCTTCAAAAGTGCTCCGTAGCACTTTTTACGTAATTTCAACAACATCCAAACATCTTTAAAGGTGCTCCATAGCACTTTTTACGTAATTTCAACCACATCCAAACATCTTTAAAGGTGCTCCGTAGCTCTTTTTACGTAATTTCAACAACATCCAAACATCTTAAACGGTGCTCCGTAGCACTTTTTACGTAATTTCAACAACATCCAAACATCTTTAAAGGTGCTCCGTAGCACTTATTACGTAATTTCAACAACATCCAAACATCTTTAAAGGTGCTCCGTAGCACTTTTTACGTAATTTCAACAATATCCAAACATCTTTAAATGTGCTCCGTAGCACTTTTTACGTAATTTCAACAACATCCAAACATCTTTAAAGGTGCTCCGTAGCACTTTTTACGTAATTTCAACAACATCCAAACATCTTCAAAGGTGCTCCGTAGCACTTTTTACGTAATTTCAACAACATCCAAACATCTTTTAAGGTGCTCCGTAGCACTTTTTACGTAATTTCAACAACATCCAAACATCTTTAAAGGTGAGCACCTTTAAACGTAGCACTTTTTACGTAATTTCAACAACATCCAAACATCTTTAAAGGTGCTCCGTAGCACTTTTTACGTAACTTCAACAACATCCAAACATCTTTAAAAGTGCTCCGTAGCACTTTTTACGTAATTTCAACCACATCCAAACATCTTCAAAAGTGCTCCGTAGCACTTTTTACGTAATTTCAACAACATCCAAACATCTTTAAAGGTGCTCCATAGCACTTTTTACGTAATTTCAACCACACCCAAACATCTTTAAAGGTGCTCCGTAGCACTTATTACGTAATTTCAACAACATCCAAACATCTTTAAAGGTGCTCCGTAGCTCTTTTTACGTAATTTCAACAACATCCAAACATCTTCAAAAGTGCTCCGTAGCACTTTTTACGTAATTTCAACAACATCCAAACATCTTTAAAGGTGCTCCGTAGCACTTTTTACGTAATTTCAACAACATCCAAACATCTTTAAAGGTGCTCCGTAGCACTTTTACGTAATTTCAACAACATCCAAACATCTTTAAAGGTGCTCCGTAGCACTTTTTACGTAATTTCAACAACATCCAAACATCTTAAACGGTGCTCCGTAGCAATTTTTACGTAATTTCAACAACATCCAAACATCTTTAAAGGTGCTCCGTAGCTCTTTTTACGTAATTTCAACAACATCCAAACATCTTTAAAGGTGCTCCGTAGCACTTTTTACGTAATTTCAACAACATCCAAACATCTTTAAAGGTGCTCCGTAGCACTTTTTACGTAATTTCAACAACATCCAAACATCTTTAAAGGTGCTCCGTAGCACTTTTTACGTAATTTCAACAACATCCAAACATCTTTAAAGGTGCTCCGTAGCACTTTTTACGTAATTTCAACAACATCCAAACATCTTTAAAGGTGCTCCGTAGCACTTTTTACGTAATTTCAACAACATCCAAACATCTTTAAAGGTGCTCCGTAGCACTTTTTACGTAATTTCAACAACATCCAAACATCTTAAACGGTGCTCCGTAGCAATTTTTACGTAATTTCAACAACATCCAAACATCTTTAAAGGTGCTCCGTAGCTCTTTTTACGTAATTTCAACAACATCCAAACATCTTTAAAGGTGCTCCGTAGCACTTTTTACGTAATTTCAACAACATCCAAACATCTTTAAAGGTGCTCCGTAGCACTTTTTACGTAATTTCAACAACATCCAAACATCTTTAAAAGTGCTCCGTAGCACATTTTACGTAATTTCAACAACATCCAAACATCTTTAAAGGTGCTCCGTAGCACTTTTTACGTAATTTCAACAACATCCAAACATCTTAAACGGTGCTCCGTAGCACTTTTTACGTAATTTCAACAACATCCAAACATCTTTAAAGGTGCTCCGTAGCACTTTTTACGTAATTTCAACAACATCCAAACATCTTTAAAGGTGCTCCGTAGCACTTTTTACGTAATTTCAACAACATCCAAACATCTTTAAAGGTGCTCCGTAGCACTTTTTACGTAATTTCAACAACATCCAAACATCTTAAACGGTGCTCCGTAGCACTTTTTACGTAATTTCAACAACATCCAAACATCTTTAAAGGTGCTCCGTAGCACTTTTTACGTAATTTCAACAACATCCAAACATCTTTAAAGGTGCTCCGTAGCACTTTTTACGTAATTTCAACAACATCCAAACATCTTTAAAGGTGCTCCGTAGCACTTTTTACGTAATTTCAACAACATCCAAACATCTTTAAAGGTGCTCCGTAGCACTTTTTACGTAATTTCAACAACATCCAAACATCTTTAAAGGTGCTCCGTAGCACTTTTTACGTAATTTCAACAACATCCAAACATCTTCAAAGGTGCTCCGTAGCACTTATTACGTAATTTCAACAACATCCAAACATCTTTAAAGGTGCTCCGTAGCACTTTTTACGTAATTTCAACCACACCCAAACATCTTTAAAGGTGCTCCGTAGCACTTATTACGTAATTTCAACAACATCCAAACATCTTTAAAGGTGCTCCGTAGCACTTTTTACGTAATTTCAACAACATCCAAACATCTTTAAAGGTGCTCCGTAGCACTTTTTACGTAATTTCAACAACATCCAAACATCTTTAAAGGTGCTCCGTAGCTCTTTTTACGTAATTTCAACAACATCCAAACATCTTAAACGGTGCTCCGTAGCACTTTTTACGTAATTTCAACAACATCCAAACATCTTTAAAGGTGCTCCGTAGCTCTTTTTACGTAATTTCAACAACATCCAAACATCTTTAAAGGTGAGCACCTTTAAACGTAGCACTTTTTACGTAATTTCAACAACATCCAAACATCTTTAAAGGTGCTCCGTAGCACTTTTTACGTAATTTCAACAACATCCAAACATCTTCAACGGTGCTCCGTAACACTTTTTACGTAATTTCAACAACATCCAAACATCTTTAAAGGTGCTCCGTAGCACTTTTTACGTAATTTCAACAACATCCAAACATCTTTAAAGGTGCTCCGTAGCACTTTTTACGTAATTTCAACCACACCCAAACATCTTTAAAGGTGCTCCGTAGCACTTATTACGTAATTTCAACAACATCCAAACATCTTAAACGGTGCTCCGTAGCACTTTTTACGTAATTTCAACAACATCCAAACATCTTTAAAGGTGCTCCGTAGCTCTTTTTACGTAATTTCAACAACATCCAAACATCTTTAAAGGTGAGCACCTTTAAACGTAGCACTTTTTACGTAATTTCAACAACATCCAAACATCTTTAAAGGTGCTCCGTAGCACTTTTTACGTAATTTCAACAACATCCAAACATCTTAAACGGTGCTCCGTAGCACTTTTTACGTAATTTCAACAACATCCAAACATCTTCAAAGGTGCTCCGTAGCACTTATTACGTAATTTCAACAACATCCAAACATCTTTAAAGGTGCTCCGTAGCACTTTTTACGTAATTTCAACCACACCCAAACATCTTTAAAGGTGCTCCGTAGCACTTATTACGTAATTTCAACAACATCCAAACATCTTAAACGGTGCTCCGTAGCACTTTTTACGTAATTTCAACAACATCCAAACATCTTTAAAGGTGCTCCGTAGCTCTTTTTACGTAATTTCAACAACATCCAAACATCTTTAAAGGTGCTCCATAGCACTTTTTACGTAATTTCAACAATATCCAAACATCTTTAAATGTGCTCCGTAGCACTTTTTACGTAATTTCAACAACATCCAAACATCTTTAAAGGTGCTCCGTAGCACTTTTTACGTAATTTCAACAACATCCAAACATCTTCAAAGGTGCTCCGTAGCACTTTTTACGTAATTTCAACAACATCCAAACATCTTAAACGGTGCTCCGTAGCACTTTTTACGTAATTTCAACAACATCCAAACATCTTTAAAGGTGCTCCGTAGCACTTTTTACGTAATTTCAACCACACCCAAACATCTTTAAAGGTGCTCCGTAGCACTTTTTACGTAATTTCAACAACATCCAAACATCTTCAAAGGTGCTCCGTAGCACTTATTACGTAATTTCAACAACATCCAAACATCTTCAAAGGTGCTCCGTAGCACTTTTTACGTAATTTCAACAACATCCAAACATCTTAAACGGTGCTCCATAGCACTTTTTACGTAATTTCAACAACATCCAAACATCTTTAAAGGTGCTCCGTAGCACTTATTACGTAATTTCAACAACATCCAAACATCTTAAACGGTGCTCCGTAGCACTTTTTACGTAATTTCAACAACATCCAAACATCTTTAAAGGTGCTCCGTAGCTCTTTTTACGTGATTTCAACAACATCCAAACATCTTAAACGGTGCTCCATAGCACTTTTTACGTAATTTCAACAATATCCAAACATCTTTAAATGTGCTCCGTAGCACTTTTTACGTAATTTCAACAACATCCAAACATCTTTAAAGGTGCTCCGTAGCACTTTTTACGTAATTTCAACAACATCCAAACATCTTCAAAGGTGCTCCGTAGCACTTATTACGTAATTTCAACAACATCCAAACATCTTAAACGGTGCTCCGTAGCACTTTTTACGTAATTTCAACAACATCCAAACATCTTCAAAGGTGCTCCGTAGCACTTATTACGTAATTTCAACAACATCCAAACATCTTTAAAGGTGCTCCGTAGCACTTTTTACGTAATTTCAACCACACCCAAACATCTTTAAAGGTGCTCCGTAGCACTTTTTACGTAATTTCAACAACATCCAAACATCTTAAACGGTGCTCCGTAGCACTTTTTACGTAATTTCAACAACATCCAAACATCTTCAAAGGTGCTCCGTAGCACTTTTTACGTAATTTCAACAACATCCAAACATCTTTAAAGGTGCTCCATAGCACTTTTTACGTAATTTCAACAATATCCAAACATCTTTAAATGTGCTCCGTAGCACTTTTTACGTAATTTCAACAACATCCAAACATCTTTAAAGGTGCTCCGTAGCACTTTTTACGTAATTTCAACAACATCCAAACATCTTCAAAGGTGCTCCGTAGCACTTTTTACGTAATTTCAACAACATCCAAACATCTTTAAAGGTGCTCCGTAGCACTTATTACGTAATTTCAACAACATCCAAACATCTTTAAAGGTGCTCCGTAGAACTTATTACGTAATTTAAACAACATCCAAACATCTTTAAAGGTGCTCCGTAGCACTTTTTACGTAATTTCAACAACATCCAAACATTTTTAAAGGTGCTCCGTAGCACTTTTTACGTAATTTCAACAACATCCAAACATCTTTAAAGGTGCTCCGTAGCACTTTTTACGTAATTTCAACAACATCCAAACATCTTAAACGGTGCTCCGTAGCACTTTTTACGTAATTTCAACAACATCCAAACATTTTTAAAGGTGCTCCGTAGCACTTTTTACGTAATTTCAACAACATCCAAACATCTTTAAAGGTGCTCCGTAGCACTTATTACGTAATTTCAACAACATCCAAACATCTTTAAAGGTGCTCCGTAGCACTTTTTACGTAATTTCAACAACATCCAAACATCTTCAAAGGTGCTCCGTAGCACTTATTACGTAATTTCAACAACATCCAAACATCTTTAAAGGTGCTCCGTAGCACTTTTTACGTAATTTCAACCACACCCAAACATCTTTAAAGGTGCTCCGTAGCACTTATTACGTAATTTCAACAACATCCAAACATCTTAAACGGTGCTCCGTAGCACTTTTTACGTAATTTCAACAACATCCAAACATCTTCAAAGGTGCTCCGTAGCACTTTTTACGTAATTTCAACAACATCCAAACATCTTTAAAGGTGCTCCATAGCACTTTTTACGTAATTTCAACAATATCCAAACATCTTTAAATGTGCTCCGTAGCACTTTTTACGTAATTTCAACAACATCCAAACATCTTTAAAGGTGCTCCGTAGCACTTTTTACGTAATTTCAACAACATCCAAACATCTTCAAAGGTGCTCCGTAGCACTTTTTACGTAATTTCAACAACATCCAAACATCTTTAAAGGTGCTCCGTAGCACTTATTACGTAATTTCAACAACATCCAAACATCTTTAAAGGTGCTCCGTAGAACTTATTACGTAATTTCAACAACATCCAAACATCTTTAAAGGTGCTCCGTAGCACTTTTTACGTAATTTCAACAACATCCAAACATCTTTAAAGGTGCTCCGTAGCACTTTTTACGTAATTTCAACAACATCCAAACATCTTAAACGGTGCTCCGTAGCATTTTTTACGTAATTTCAACAACATCCAAACATCTTTAAAGGTGCTCCGTAGCACTTTTTACGTAATTTCAACAACATCCAAACATTTTTAAAGGTGCTCCGTAGCACTTTTTACGTAATTTCAACAACATCCAAACATCTTTAAAGGTGCTCCGTAGCACTTATTACGTAATTTCAACAACATCCAAACATCTTTAAAGGTGCTCCGTAGCACTTTTTACGTAATTTCAACAACATCCAAACATCTTCAAAGGTGCTCCGTAGCACTTATTACGTAATTTCAACAACATCCAAACATCTTTAAAGGTGCTCCGTAGCACTTTTTACGTAATTTCAACCACACCCAAACATCTTTAAAGGTGCTCCGTAGCACTTATTACGTAATTTCAACAACATCCAAACATCTTAAACGGTGCTCCGTAGCACTTTTTACGTAATTTCAACAACATCCAAACATCTTTAAAGGTGCTCCGTAGCTCTTTTTACGTAATTTCAACAACATCCAAACATCTTTAAAGGTGCTCCATAGCACTTTTTACGTAATTTCAACAATATCCAAACATCTTTAAATGTGCTCCGTAGCACTTTTTACGTAATTTCAACAACATCCAAACATCTTTAAAGGTGCTCCGTAGCACTTTTTACGTAATTTCAACAACATCCAAACATCTTAAACGGTGCTCCGTAGCACTTTTTACGTAATTTCAACAACATCCAAACATCTTCAAAGGTGCTCCGTAGCACTTATTACGTAATTTCAACAACATCCAAACATCTTTAAAGGTGCTCCGTAGCACTTTTTACGTAATTTCAACCACACCCAAATATCTTTAAAGGTGCTCCGTAGCACTTTTTACGTAATTTCAACAACATCCAAACATCTTCAAAGGTGCTCCGTAGCACTTATTACGTAATTTCAACAACATCCAAACATCTTCAAAGGTGCTCCGTAGCACTTTTTACGTAATTTCAACAACATCCAAACATCTTAAATGGTGCTCCATAGCACTTTTTACGTAATTTCAACAACATCCAAACATCTTTAAAGGTGCTCCGTAGCACTTATTACGTAATTTCAACAACATCCAAACATCTTAAACGGTGCTCCGTAGCACTTTTTACGTAATTTCAACAACATCCAAACATCTTTAAAGGTGCTCCGTAGCACTTATTACGTAATTTCAACAACATCCAAACATCTTAAACGGTGCTCCATAGCACTTTTTACGTAATTTCAACAATATCCAAACATCTTTAAATGTGCTCCGTAGCACTTTTTACGTAATTTCAACAACATCCAAACATCTTTAAAGGTGCTCCGTAGCACTTTTTACGTAATTTCAACAACATCCAAACATCTTCAAAGGTGCTCCGTAGCACTTATTACGTAATTTCAACAACATCCAAACATCTTAAACGGTGCTCCGTAGCACTTTTTACGTAATTTCAACAACATCCAAACATCTTCAAAGGTGCTCCGTAGCACTTATTACGTAATTTCAACAACATCCAAACATCTTTAAAGGTGCTCCGTAGCACTTTTTACGTAATTTCAACAACATCCAAACATCTTAAACGGTGGTCCGTAGCATTTTTTACGTAATTTCAACAACATCCAAACATCTTTAAAGGTGCTCCGTAGCACTTTTTACGTAATTTCAACAACATCCAAACATCTTTAAAGGTGCTCCGTAGCACTTATTACGTAATTTCAACAACATCCAAACATCTTTAAAGGTGCTCCGTAGAACTTATTACGTAATTTCAACAACATCCAAACATCTTTAAAGGTGCTCCGTAGCACTTTTTACGTAATTTCAACAACATCCAAACATTTTTAAAGGTGCTCCGTAGCACTTTTTACGTAATTTCAACAACATCCAAACATCTTTAAAGGTGCTCCGTAGCACTTATTACGTAATTTCAACAACATCCAAACATCTTTAAAGGTGCTCCGTAGCACTTTTTACGTAATTTCAACAACATCCAAACATCTTTAAAGGTGCTCCGTAGCACTTATTACGTAATTTCAACAACATCCAAACATCTTTAAAGGTGCTCCGTAGAACTTATTACGTAATTTCAACAACATCCAAACATCTTTAAAGGTGCTCCGTAGCACTTTTTACGTAATTTCAACAACATCCAAACATTTTTAAAGGTGCTCCGTAGCACTTTTTACGTAATTTCAACAACATCCAAACATCTTTAAAGGTGCTCCGTAGCACTTTTTACGTAATTTCAACAACATCCAAACATCTTAAACGGTGGTCCGTAGCATTTTTTACGTAATTTCAACAACATCCAAACATCTTTAAAGGTGCTCCGTAGCACTTTTTACGTAATTTCAACCACACCCAAACATCTTTAAAGGTGCTCCGTAGCACTTTTTACGTAATTTCAACAACATCCAAACATTTTTAAAGGTGCTCCGTAGCACTTTTTACGTAATTTCAACAACATCCAAACATCTTTAAAGGTGCTCCGTAGCACTTATTACGTAATTTCAACAACATCCAAACATCTTTAAAGGTGCTCCGTAGCACTTTTTACGTAATTTCAACAACATCCAAACATCTTTAAAGGTGCTCCGTAGCACTTTTTACGTAATTTCAACAACATCCAAACATCTTAAACGGTGGTCCGTAGCATTTTTTACGTAATTTCAACAACATCCAAACATCTTTAAAGGTGCTCCGTAGCACTTTTTACGTAATTTTAACAACATCCAAACATTTTTAAAGGTGCTCCGTAGCACTTTTTACGTAATTTCAACAACATCCAAACATCTTTAAAGGTGCTCCGTAGTACTTTTTACGTAATTTCAACCACATCCAAACATCTTTAAAGGTGCTCCGTAGCACTTATTACGTAATTTCAACAACATCCAAACATCTTCAAAGGTGCTCCGTAGCACTTATTACGTAATTTCAACAACATCCAAACATCTTAAACGGTGGTCCGTAGCATTTTTTACGTAATTTCAACAACATCCAAACATCTTTGAAGGTGCTCCGTAGCACTTTTTACGTAATTTCAACAACATCCAAACATCGTTGAAGGTGCTCCGTAGCACTTTTTACGTAATTTCAACAACATCCAAACATCTTTAGAGGTGCTCCGTAGCACTTATTTCGTAATTTCAACAACATCCAAACATCTTTAAAGGTGCTCCGTAGCACTTTTTACGTAATTTCAACAACATCCAAACATCTTCAAAGGTGCTCCGTAGCACTTTTTACGTAATTTCAACAACATCCAAACATCTGTAAAGGTGCTCCGTAGCACTTTTTACGTAATTTCAACAATATCCAAACATCTTTAAAGGTGCTCCGTAGCACTTTTTACGTAATTTCAACAACATCCAAACATCTTTAAAGGTGCTCCGTAGCACTTTTTACGTAATTTCAACAACATCCAAACATCTTTAAAGGTACTCCGTAGCACTTTTTACGTAATTTCAACAACATCCAAACATCTTTAAAGGTGCTCCGTAGCACTTATTACGTAATTTCAACAACATCCAAACATCTTTAAAGGTGCTCCGTAGCACTTTTTACGTAATTTCAACAACATCCAAACATCTTTAAAGGTGCTCCGTAGCACTTTTTACGTAATTTCAACAACATCCAAACATCTTAAACGGTGCTCCGTAGCACTTTTTACGTAATTTCAACAACATCCAAACATCTTCAAAGGTGCTCCGTAGCACTTATTACGTAATTTCAACAACATCCAAACATCTTCAAAGGTGCTCCGTAGCACTTTTTACGTAATTTCAACAACATCCAAACATCTGTAAAGGTGCTCCGTAGCACTTTTTACGTAATTTCAACAATATCCAAACATCTTTAAAGGTGCTCCGTAGCACTTTTTACGTAATTTCAACAACATCCAAACATCTTTAAAGGTGCTCCGTAGCACTTTTTACGTAATTTCAACAACATCCAAACATCTTTAAAGGTACTCCGTAGCACTTTTTACGTAATTTCAACAACATCCAAACATCTTTAAAGGTTCTCCGTAGCACTTTTTACGTTATTTCAACAATATCCGAACACCTTTGGAGGACCTTCGAAGCACTTTTAACGTAATTCCAACAACATCCAAACACCTTTGGAGGACCTTCGAAGCACTTTTTACGTAATTCCAACAACATCCAAACACCTTTGGAGGACCTTCGAAGCACTTTTTACGTAATTCCAACAGCATCCAAACACCTTTGGAGGACCTTCGAAGCACTTTTAACATAATTCCAACAACATCCAAACACCTTTGGAGGATCTTCGAAGCACTTTTTACGCAATTCCAACATCATCCAAACACCTTTGGAGGACCTTCGAAGCACTTTTTACGTAATTCCAACAACATCCGAACACCTTTGGAGGACCTTCGAAGCACTTTTAACGTAATTCCAACAACATCCAAACACCTTTGGAGGACCATCGAAGCATTTTTTACGTAATTCCAACAACATCCAAACACCTTCGGAGGACCTTCGAAGCACTTTTCACGTAATTCCAACAACATCCAAACACCTTCGGAGGAACTTCGAAGCACTTTTTACATTATTCCAACAACATCCAAACACCTTTGGAGGACCTTCGAAGCACTTTTCACGTAATTCCAACAACAGCCAAACACATTCGGAGGACCTTCGAAGCACTTTTTAAGTAATTCCAACAACATCCAAACACCTTCGGAGGACCTTCGAAGCACTTTTAACGTAATTCCAAAAACATCCAAACACCTTTGGAGGACCTTCGAAGCACTTTTTACGTAATTCCAACAGCATCCAAACACCTTCGGAGGACCTTCGAAGCACTTTTTACGTAATTCCAACAACATCCAAACACCTACGGAGGAACTTCGAAGCACTTTTTACATTATTCCAACAACATCCAAACACCTTCGGAGGACCTTCGAAGCACTTTTAAAGTAATTCCAACAACATCCAAACACCTTCGGAGGACATTCGAAGCACTTTTTACGTAATTCCAACAACATCCAAACACCTTCGGAGGACCTTCGAAGCACTTTTCACGTAATTTCAACAACATCCAAACAACTTCAGAGGACCTTCGAAGCACTTTTCACGTAATTCCAACAACATCTAAACACCTTTTGAGGACCTTCAAAGCACTTTTTACGTAATTCCAACAACATCCAAACACCTTCGGAGGACCTTCGAAGCACTTTTAAAGTAATTCCAACAACATCCAAACACCTTCGGAGGACCTTCGAAGCACTTTTTACGTAATTCCAACAACATCCAAACACCTTCGGAGGAACTTCGAAGCACTTTTTACGTAATTCCAACAACATCCAAACACCTTCGGAGGACCTTCGAAGCACTTTTTACGTAATTCCAACAGCATCCAAACACCTTCGGAGGACCTTCGAAGCACTTTTTACGTAATTCCAACAACATCCAAACACCTTCGGAGGAACTTCGAAGCACTTTTTACATTTTTCCAACAACATCCAAACACCTTCGGAGGACCTTCGAAGCACTTTTAACGTAATTCCAACAACATACAAACACCTTTGGAGGACCTTCGAAGCACTTTTTACGTAATTCCAACAACATCCAAACACCTTCGGAGGACCTTCGAAGCACTTTTTACGTAATTCCAACAACATCCAAACACCTTCGGAGGACCTTCGAAGCACTTTTCACGTAATTCCAAAAACATCCAAACACCTTTGGAGGACCTTCGAATCACTTTTAAAGTAATTCCAACAACATCCAAACACCTTCGGAGGACCTTCGAAGCACTTTTTACGTAATTCCAACAGCATCCAAACACCTTCGGAGGAACTTCGAAGCACTTTTTACATTATTCCAACAACATCCAAACACCTTCGAAGGACCTTCGAAGCACTTTTTACGTAATTCCAGCAACATCCAAACACCTTCGGAGGACCTTCGAAGCACTTTTAACGTAATTCCAACAGCATCCAAATACCTTTGGAGGACCTTCGAAGCACTTTTAACGTAATTCCAACAACATCCAAACACCTTCGGAGGACCTTCGAAGCACTTTTAACGTAATTCCAACAGCATCCAAACACCTTCGGAGGACCTTCGAAGCACTTTTTACGTAATTCCAACAACATCCAAACACCTTCGGAGGACCTTCGAAGCACTTTTAACGTAATTCCAACAACATCCAAACACCTTCGAAGGACCTTCGAAGCACTTTTTACGTAATTCCAGCAACATCCAAACACCTTCGGAGGACCTTCGAAGCACTTTTAACGTAATTCCAACAACATCCAAACACCTTCGAAGGACCTTCGAAGCACTTTTTACGTAATTCCAACAGCATCCAAACACCTTCGGAGGACCTTCGAAGCACTTTTTACGTAATTCCAACAACATCCAAACACCTTCGGAGGAACTTCGAAGCACTTTTTACATTATTCCAACAACATCCAAACACCTTCGGAGGACCTTCGAAGCACTTTTAACGTAATTCCAACAACATACAAACACCTTTGGAGGACCTTCGAAGCACTTTTCACGTAATTCCAACAACATCCAAACACCTTCGGAGGACCTTCGAAGCACTTTTTACGTAATTCCAACAACATCCAAACACCTTCGGAGGAACTTCGAAGCACTTTTTACATTATTCCAACAACATCCAAACACCTTTGGAGGACCTTCGAAGCACTTTTCACGTAATTCCAACAACAGCCAAACACATTCGGAGGACCTTCGAAGCACTTTTTAAGTAATTCCAACAACATCCAAACACCTTCGGAGGACCTTCGAAGCACTTTTAACGTAATTCCAACAACATCCAAACACCTACGGAGGAACTTCGAAGCACTTTTTACATTATTCCAACAACATCCAAACACCTTCGGAGGACCTTCGAAGCACTTTTAACGTAATTCCAAAAACATCCAAACACATTTGGAGGACCTTCGAAGCACTTTTAAAGTAATTCCAACAACATCCAAACACCTTCGGAGGACATTCGAAGCACTTTTTACGTAATTCCAACAACATCCAAACACCTTCGGAGGACCTTCGAAGCACTTTTCACGTAATTTCAACAACATCCAACCAACTTCAGAGGACCTTCGAAGCACTTTTCACGTAATTCCAACAACATCTAAACACCTTTTGAGGACCTTCAAAGCACTTTTTACGTAATTCCAACAACATCCAAACACCTTCGGAGGACCTTCGAAGCACTTTTAAAGTAATTCCAACAACATCCAAACACCTTCAGAGGACCTTCGAAGCACTTTTTACGTAATTCCAACAACATCCAAACACCTTCGGAGGAACTTCGAAGCACTTTTTACATTTTTCCAACAACATCCAAACACCTTCGGAGGACCTTCGAAGCACTTTTAACGTAATTCCAACAACATACAAACACCTTTGGAGGACCTTCGAAGCACTTTTTACGTAATTCCAACAACATCCAAACACCTTCGGAGGACCTTCGAAGCACTTTTTACGTAATTCCAACAACATCCAAACACCTTCGGAGGACCTTCGAAGCACTTTTCACGTAATTCCAAAAACATCCAAACACCTTTGGAGGACCTTCGAATCACTTTTAAAGTAATTCCAACAACATCCAAACACCTTCGGAGGACCTTCGAAGCACTTTTTACGTAATTCCAACAGCATCCAAACACCTTCGGAGGAACTTCGAAGCACTTTTTGCATTATTCCAACAACATCCAAACACCTTCGAAGGACCTTCGAAGCACTTTTTACGTGATTACAGCAACATCCAAACACCTTCGGAGGACCTTCGAAGCACTTTTAACGTAATTCCAACAGCATCCAAATACCTTTGGAGGACCTTCGAAGCACTTTTAACGTAATTCCAACAACATCCAAACACCTTCGGAGGACCTTCGAAGCACTTTTAACGTAATTCCAACAGCATCCAAACACCTTCGGAGGACCTTCGAAGCACTTTTTACGTAATTCCAACAACATCCAAACACCTTCGGAGGACCTTCGAAGCACTTTTAACGTAATTCCAACAACATCCAAACACCTTCGAAGGACCTTCGAAGCACTTTTTACGTAATTCCAGCAACATCCAAACACCTTCGGAGGACCTTCGAAGCACTTTTAACGTAATTCCAACAACATCCAAACACCTTCGAAGGACCTTCGAAGCACTTTTTACGTAATTCCAACAGCATCCAAACACCTTCGGAGGACCTTCGAAGCACTTTTTACGTAATTCCAACAACATCCAAACACCTTCGGAGGAACTTCGAAGCACTTTTTACATTATTCCAACAACATCCAAACACCTTCGGAGGACCTTCGAAGCACTTTTAACGTAATTCCAACAACATCCAAACACCTTTGGAGGACCTTCGAAGCACTTTTCACGTAATTCCAACAACATCCAAACACCTTCGGAGGACCTTCGAAGCACTTTTTACGTAATTCCAACAACATCCAAACACCTTCGGAGGAACTTCGAAGCACTTTTTACATTATTCCAACAACATCCAAACACCTTTGGAGGACCTTCGAAGCACTTTTCACGTAATTCCAACAACAGCCAAACACATTCGGAGGACCTTCGAAGCACTTTTTAAGTAATTCCAACAACATCCAAACACCTTCGGAGGACCTTCGAAGCACTTTTAACGTAATTCCAACAACATCCAAACACCTTCGAAGGACCTTCGAAGCACTTTTTACGTAATTCCAGCAACATCCAAACACCTTCGGAGGAACTTCGAAGCACTTTTTACATTATTCCAACAACATCCAAACACCTTCGGAGGACCTTCGCA
>NW_026690075.1:0-62659 GCF_943734765.1 Anopheles ziemanni
AAAAAAGTGCTTTGAAGCACCTCTAAAGGTGATTGATGTTGTAGGAATTACGTACAAAGTGCTTTGAAGCACCTCTAAAGGTGATTGGATGTTGTAAGAATTACGAAAAAAGTGCTTTGAAGCACCTCTAAAGGTGATTGGATGTTGTAAGAATTACGAAAAAAGTGCTTTGAAGCACCTCTAAAGGTGATTGGATGTTGTAGGAATTACGTACAAAGTGCTTTGAAGCACCTCTAAAGGTGATTGGATGTTGTAGGAATTACGTACAAAGTGCTTCGAAGCACCTCTAAAGGTGATTGGATGTTGTAGGAATTACGTACAAAGTGCTTCGAAGCACCTCTAAAGGTGATTGGATGTTGTAGGAATTACGAAAAAAGTGCTTTGAAGCACCTCTAAAGGATTGGATGTTGTAGGAATTACGTACAAAGTGCTTTGAAGCACCTCTAAGGAGATTGGATGTTGTAAGAATTACGTACAAAGTGCTTTGAAGCACCTCTAAAGGTGATTGGATGTTGTAGGAATTACGTACAAAAGTGCTTTGAAGCACCTCTAAAGGTGATTGGATGTTGTAGGAATTACGTACAAAGTGCTTTGAAGCACCTCTAAAGGTGATTGGATGTTGTAGGAATTACGTACAAAGTGCTTTGAAGCACCTCTAAAGGTGATTGGATGTTGTAGGAATTACGTACAAAGTGCTTCGAAGCACCTCTAAAGGTGATTGGATGTTGTAGGAATTACGAAAAAAGTGCTTTGAAGCACCTCTAAAGGTGATTGGATGTTGTAGGAATTACGTACAAAGTGCTTGAAGCACCTCTAAAGGTGATTGGATGTTGTAGGAATTACGTACACAGTGCTTTGAAGCACCTCTAAATTGGATGTTGTAGGAATTACGTAAAAAGAGCTTCGAAGCACCTCTAAAGGTGATTGGATGTTGTAGGAATTACGTACAAAGTGCTTTGAAGCACCTCTAAAGGTGATTGGATGTTGTAGGAATTACGTACAAAGTGCTTTGAAGCACCTCTAAAGGTGATTGGATGTTGTAGGAATTACGTACAAAGTGCTTTGAAGCACCTCTAAAGGTGATTGGATGTTGTAGGAATTACGTACAAAGTGCTTTGAAGCACCTCTAAAGGTGATTGGATGTTGTAGGAATTACGTACAAAGTGCTTTGAAGCACCTCTAAAGGTGATTGGATGTTGTAAGAATTACGAAAAAAGTGCTTTGAAGCACCTCTAAAGGTGATTGGATGTTGTAGGAATTACGTACAAAGTGCTTTGAAGCACCTCTAAAGGTGATTGGATGTTGTAGGAATTACGTACAAAGTGCTTTGAAGCACCTCTAAAGGTGATTGGATGTTGTAGGAATTACGTAAAAAGTGCTTTGAAGCACCTCTAAAGGTGATTGGATGTTGTAGGAATTACGTACAAAGTGCTTTGAAGCACCTCTAAAGGTGATTGGATGTTGTAGGAATTACGTACAAAGTGCTTTGAAGCACCTCTAAAGGTGATTGGATGTTGTAGGAATTACGTACAAAGTGCTTTGAAGCACCTCTAAAGGTGATTGGATGTTGTAGGAATTACGTACAAAGTGCTTTGAAGCACCTCTTAAGGTGATTGGATGTTGTAGGAATTACGTACAAAGTGCTTTGAAGCACCTCTTAAGGTGATTGGATGTTGTAGGAATTACGTACAAAGTGCTTTGAAGCACCTCTAAAGGTGATTGAATGTTGTAGGAATTACGTACAAAGTGCTTTGAAGCACCTCTTAAGGTGATTGGATGTTGTAAGAATTACGAAAAAAGTGCTTTGAAGCACCTCTAAAGGTGATTGGATGTTGTAGGAATTACGAAAAAAGTGCTTTGAAGCACCTCTAAAGGTGATTGGATGTTGTAGGAATTACGTACAAAGTGCTTTGAAGCACCTCTAAAGGTGATTGGATGTTGTAGGAATTACGTAAAAAAAGCTTCGAAGCACCTCTAAAGGTGATTGGATGTTGTAGGAATTACGTACAAAGTGCTTTGAAGCACCTCTAAAGGTGATTGGATGTTGTAGGAATTACGTACAAAGTGCTTTGAAGCACCTCTAAAGGTGATTGGATGTTGTAGGAATTACGTACAAAGTGCTTTGAAGCACCTCTTAAGGTGATTGGATGTTGTAGGAATTACGTACAAAGTGCTTTGAAGCACCTCTTAAGGTGATTGGATGTTGTAGGAATTACGTACAAAGTGCTTTGAAGCACCTCTAAAGGTGATTGAATGTTGTAGAAATTACGTACAAAGTGCTTTGAAGCACCTCTAAAGGTGATTGGATGTTGTAGGAATTACGTACAAAGTGCTTCGAAGCACCTCTAAGGGTGATTGGATGTTGTAGGAATTACGTACAAAGTGCTTTGAAGCACCTCTAAAGGTGATTGGATGTTGTAGGAATTACGTACAAAGTGCTTTGAAGCACCTCTAAAGGTGATTGGATGTTGTAGGAATTACGTACAAAGTTCTTTGAAGCACCTCTAAAGGTGATTGGATGTTGTAGGAATTACGTACAAAGTGCTTTGAAGCACCTCTAAAGGTGATTGGATGTTGTAGGAATTACGTAAAAAGTGCTTCGAAGCACCTCTAAAGGTGATTGGATGTTGTAGGAATTACGTACAAAGTGCTTTGAAGCACCTCTAAAGGTGATTGGATGTTGTAGGAATTACGTACAAAGTGCTTCGAAGCACCTCTAAAGGTGATTGGATGTTGTAAGAATTACGAAAAAAGTGCTTTGAAGCACCTCTAAAGGTGATTGGATGTTGTAGGAATTACGTACAAAGTGCTTTGAAGCACCTCTAAAGGTGATTGGATGTTGTAGGAATTACGTACAAAGTGCTTTGAAGCACCTCTAAAGGTGATTGGATGTTGTAGGAATTACGTACAAAGTGCTTCGAAGCACCTCTAAAGGTGATTGGATGTTGTAGGAATTACGAAAAAAGTGCTTTGAAGCACCTCTAAAGGTGATTGGATGTTGTAGGAATTACGTACAAAGTGCTTTGAAGCACCTCTAAAGGTGATTGGATGTTGTAGGAATTACGTACAAAGTGCTTTGAAGCACCTCTAAAGGTGATTGGATGTTGTAAGAATTACGTAAAAAGTGCTTTGAAGCACCTCTAAAGGTGATTGGATGTTGTAGGAATTACGTACACAGTGCTTTGAAGCACCTCTAAAGGTGATTGGATGTTGTAGGAATTACGTAAAAAGAGCTTCGAAGCACCTCTAAAGGTGATTGGATGTTGTAGGAATTACGTACAAAGTGCTTTGAAGCACCTCTAAAGGTGATTGGATGTTGTAGGAATTACGTACAAAGTGCTTTGAAGCACCTCTAAAGGTGATTGGATGTTGTAGGAATTACGTACAAAGTGCTTTGAAGCACCTCTAAAGGTGATTGGATGTTGTAAGAATTACGAAAAAAGTGCTTTGAAGCACCTCTAAAGGTGATTGGATGTTGTAGGAATTACGTACAAAGTGCTTTGAAGAACCTCTAAAGGTGATTGGATGTTGTAGGAATTACGTACAAAGTGCTTTGAAGCACCTCTAAAGGTGATTGGATGTTGTAGGAATTACGTACAAAGTGCTTTGAAGCACCTCTAAAGGTGATTGGATGTTGTAGGAATTACGTAAAAAGAGCTTCGAAGCACCTCTAAAGGTGATTGGATGTTGTAGGAATTACGTACAAAGTGCTTCGAAGCACCTCTAAAGGTGATTGGATGTTGTAGGAATTACGTACAAAGTGCTTTGAAGCACCTCTAAAGGTGATTGGATGTTGTAGGAATTACGTACAAAGTGCTTTGAAGCACCTCTAAAGGTGATTGGATGTTGTAGGAATTACGTACAAAGTGCTTTGAAGCACCTCTTAAGGTGATTGGATGTTGTAAGAATTACGAAAAAAGTGCTTTGAAGCACCTCTAAAGGTGATTGGATGTTGTAGGAATTACGAAAAAAGTGCTTTGAAGCACCTCTAAAGGTGATTGGATGTTGTAGGAATTACGTACAAAGTGCTTTGAAGCACCTCTAAAGGTGATTGGATGTTGTAGGAATTACGTAAAAAAAGCTTCGAAGCACCTCTAAAGGTGATTGGATGTTGTAGAAATTACGTACAAAGTGCTTTGAAGCACCTCTAAAGGTGATTGGATGTTGTAGGAATTACGTACAAAGTGCTTCGAAGCACCTCTAAGGGTGATTGGATGTTGTAGGAATTACGTACAAAGTGCTTTGAAGCACCTCTAAAGGTGATTGGATGTTGTAGGAATTACGTACAAAGTGCTTTGAAGCACCTCTAAAGGTGATTGGATGTTGTAGGAATTACGTAAAAAGAGCTTCGAAGCACCTCTAAAGGTGATTGGATGTTGTAGGAATTACGTACAAAGTGCTTTGAAGCACCTCTAAAGGTGATTGGATGTTGTAGGAATTACGTACAAAGTGCTTCGAAGCACCTCTAAAGGTGATTGGATGTTGTAGGAATTACGTACAAAGTGCTTTGAAGCACCTCTTAAGGTGATTGGATGTTGTAGGAATTACGTAAAAAGTGCTTTGAAGCACCTCTAAAGGTGATTGGATGTTGTAGGAATTACGTACAAAGTGCTTTGAAGCACCTCTAAAGGTGATTGGATGTTGTAGGAATTACGTACAAAGTGCTTTGAAGCACCTCTAAAGGTGATTGGATGTTGTAGGAATTACGTACAAAGTGCTTTGAAGCACCTCTTAAGGTGATTGGATGTTGTAAGAATTACGAAAAAAGTGCTTTGAAGCACCTCTAAAGGTGATTGGATGTTGTAGGAATTACGAAAAAAGTGCTTTGAAGCACCTCTAAAGGTGATTGGATGTTGTAGGAATTACGTACAAAGTGCTTTGAAGCACCTCTAAAGGTGATTGGATGTTGTAGGAATTACGTAAAAAAAGCTTCGAAGCACCTCTAAAGGTGATTGGATGTTGTAGAAATTACGTACAAAGTGCTTTGAAGCACCTCTAAAGGTGATTGGATGTTGTAGGAATTACGTACAAAGTGCTTCGAAGCACCTCTAAGGGTGATTGGATGTTGTAGGAATTACGTACAAAGTGCTTTGAAGCACCTCTAAAGGTGATTGGATGTTGTAGGAATTACGTACAAAGTGCTTCGAAGCACCTCTAAAGGTGATTGGATGTTGTAGAAATTACGTACAAAGTGCTTTGAAGCACCTCTAAAGGTGATTGGATGTTGTAGGAATTACGTACAAAGTGCTTCGAAGCACCTCTAAGGGTGATTGGATGTTGTAGGAATTACGTACAAAGTGCTTTGAAGCACCTCTAAAGGTGATTGGATGTTGTAGGAATTACGTACAAAGTGCTTTGAAGCACCTCTAAAGGTGATTGGATGTTGTAGGAATTACGTACAAAGTTCTTTGAAGCACCTCTAAAGGTGATTGGATGTTGTAGGAATTACGTACAAAGTGCTTTGAAGCACCTCTAAAGGTGATTGGATGTTGTAGGAATTACGTAAAAAGAGCTTCGAAGCACCTCTAAAGGTGATTGGATGTTGTAGGAATTACGTACAAAGTGCTTTGAAGCACCTCTAAAGGTGATTGGATGTTGTAGGAATTACGTACAAAGTGCTTCGAAGCACCTCTAAAGGTGATTGGATGTTGTAAGAATTACGAAAAAAGTGCTTTGAAGCACCTCTAAAGGTGATTGGATGTTGTAGGAATTACGTACAAAGTGCTTTGAAGCACCTCTAAAGGTGATTGGATGTTGTAGGAATTACGTACAAAGTGCTTTGAAGCACCTCTAAAGGTGATTGGATGTTGTAAGAATTACGAAAAAAGTGCTTTGAAGCACCTCTAAAGGTGATTGGATGTTGTAGGAATTACGTACAAAGTGCTTCGAAGCACCTCTAAAGGTGATTGGATGTTGTAGGAATTACGAAAAAAGTGCTTTGAAGCACCTCTAAAGGTGATTGGATGTTGTAGGAATTACGTACAAAGTGCTTTGAAGCACCTCTAAAGGTGATTTGATGTTGTAGGAATTACGTACAAAGTGCTTTGAAGCACCTCTAAAGGTGATTGGATGTTGTAAGAATTACGTAAAAAGTGCTTTGAAGCACCTCTAAAGGTGATTGGATGTTGTAGGAATTACGTACAAAGTGCTTTGAAGCACCTCTAAAGGTGATTGGATGTTGTAGGAATTACGTACAAAGTGCTTTGAAGCACCTCTAAAGGTGATTGGATGTTGTAAGAATTACGAAAAAAGTGCTTTGAAGCACCTCTAAAGGTGATTGGATGTTGTAGGAATTACGTACAAAGTGCTTTGAAGAACCTCTAAAGGTGATTGGATGTTGTAGGAATTACGTACAAAGTGCTTTGAAGCACCTCTAAAGGTGATTGGATGTTGTAGGAATTACGTACAAAGTGCTTCGAAGCACCTCTAAGGGTGATTGGATGTTGTAGGAATTACGTACAAAGTGCTTCGAAGCACCTCTTAAGGTGATTGGATGTTGTAGGAATTACGTACAAAGTGCTTTGAAGCACCTCTAAAGGTGATTGGATGTTGTAGGAATTACGTACAAAGTGCTTCGAAGCACCTCTAAAGGTGATTGGATGTTGTAAGAATTACGAAAAAAGTGCTTTGAAGCACCTCTAAAGGTGATTGGATGTTGTAGGAATTACGTACAAAGTGCTTTGAAGCACCTCTAAAGGTGATTGGATGTTGTAGGAATTACGTACAAAGTGCTTTGAAGCACCTCTAAAGGTGATTGGATGTTGTAGAAATTACGTACAAAGTGCTTTGAAGCACCTCTAAAGGTGATTGGATGTTGTAGGAATTACGTACAAAGTGCTTCGAAGCACCTCTAAGGGTGATTGGATGTTGTAGGAATTACGTACAAAGTGCTTTGAAGCACCTCTAAGGGTGATTGGATGTTGTAGGAATTACGTACAAAGTGCTTTGAAGCACCTCTAAAGGTGATTGGATGTTGTAGAAATTACGTACAAAGTGCTTTGAAGCACCTCTAAAGGTGATTGGATGTTGTAGGAATTACGTACAAAGTGCTTTGAAGCACCTCTAAAGGTGATTGGATGTTGTAAGAATTACGTAAAAAGTGCTTTGAAGCACCTCTAAAGGTGATTGGATGTTGTAGGAATTACGTACACAGTGCTTTGAAGCACCTCTAAAGGTGATTGGATGTTGTAGGACTTACGTAAAAAGAGCTTCGAAGCACCTCTAAAGGTGATTGGATGTTGTAGGAATTACGTACAAAGTGCTTTGAAGCACCTCTAAAGGTGATTGGATGTTGTAGGAATTACGTACAAAGTGCTTTGAAGCACCTCTAAAGGTGATTGGATGTTGTAGGAATTACGTACAAAGTGCTTTGAAGCACCTCTAAAGGTGATTGGATGTTGTAAGAATTACGAAAAAAGTGCTTTGAAGCACCTCTAAAGGTGATTGGATGTTGTAGAAATTACGTACAAAGTGCTTTGAAGCACCTCTAAAGGTGATTGGATGTTGTAGGAATTACGTACAAAGTGCTTCGAAGCACCTCTAAGGGTGATTGGATGTTGTAGGAATTACGTACAAAGTGCTTTGAAGCACCTCTAAAGGTGATTGGATGTTGTAGGAATTACGTACAAAGTGCTTTGAAGCACCTCTAAAGGTGATTGGATGTTGTAAGAATTACGAAAAAAGTGCTTTGAAGCACCTCTAAAGGTGATTGGATGTTGTAGGAATTACGTACAAAGTGCTTTGAAGAACCTCTAAAGGTGATTGGATGTTGTAGGAATTACGTACAAAGTGCTTTGAAGCACCTCTAAAGGTGATTGGATGTTGTAGGAATTACGTACAAAGTGCTTTGAAGCACCTCTAAAGGTGATTGGATGTTGTAGGAATTACGTAAAAAGAGCTTCGAAGCACCTCTAAAGGTGATTGGATGTTGTAGGAATTACGTAAAAAGTGCTTCGAAGCACCTCTAAAGGTGATTGGATGTTGTAGGAATTACGTACAAAGTGCTTTGAAGCACCTCTAAAGGTGATTGGATGTTGTAGGAATTACGTACAAAGTGCTTTGAAGCACCTCTAAAGGTGATTGGATGTTGTAGGAATTACGTACAAAGTGCTTTGAAGCACCTCTTAAGGTGATTGGATGTTGTAAGAATTACGAAAAAAGTGCTTTGAAGCACCTCTAAAGGTGATTGGATGTTGTAGGAATTACGAAAAAAGTGCTTTGAAGCACCTCCAAAGGTGATTGGATGTTGTAGGAATTACGTACAAAGTGCTTTGAAGCACCTCTAAAGGTGATTGGATGTTGTAGGAATTACGTACAAAGTGCTTTGAAGCACCTCTAAAGGTGATTGGATGTTGTAGGAATTACGTAAAAAGAGCTTCGAAGCACCTCTAAAGGTGATTGGATGTTGTAAGAATTACGAAAAAAGTGCTTTGAAGCACCTCTAAAGGTGATTGGATGTTGTAGGAATTACGTACAAAGTGCTTTGAAGCACCTCTAAAGGTGATTGGATGTTGTAGGAATTACGTACAAAGTGCTTTGAAGCACCTCTAAAGGTGATTGGATGTTGTAGGAATTACGTAAAAAGAGCTTCGAAGCACCTCTAAAGGTGATTGGATGTTGTAGGAATTACGTACAAAGTGCTTCGAAGCACCTCTAAAGGTGATTGGATGTTGTAAGAATTACGAAAAAAGTGCTTTGAAGCACCTCTAAAGGTGATTGGATGTTGTAGGAATTACGTACAAAGTGCTTTGAAGCACCTCTAAAGGTGATTGGATGTTGTAAGAATTACGAAAAAAGTGCTTTGAAGCACCTCTAAAGGTGATTGGATGTTGTAGGAATTACGTACAAAGTGCTTTGAAGCACCTCTAAAGGTGATTGGATGTTGTAGGAATTACGTACAAAGTGCTTTGAAGCACCTCTAAAGGTGATTGGATGTTGTAGGAATTACGTAAAAAGAGCTTCGAAGCACCTCTAAAGGTGATTGGATGTTGTAGGAATTACGTACAAAGTGCTTCGAAGCACCTCTAAAGGTGATTGGATGTTGTAGGAATTACGTACAAAGTGCTTCGAAGCACCTCTAAAGGTGATTGGATGTTGTAGGAATTACGTACAAAGTGCTTTGAAGCACCTCTTAAGGTGATTGGATGTTGTAAGAATTACGAAAAAAGTGCTTTGAAGCACCTCTAAAGGTGATTGGATGTTGTAGGAATTACGAAAAAAGTGCTTTGAAGCACCTCTAAAGGTGATTGGATGTTGTAGGAATTACGTACAAAGTGCTTTGAAGCACCTCTAAAGGTGATTGGATGTTGTAGGAATTACGTAAAAAAAGCTTCGAAGCACCTCTAAAGGTGATTGGATGTTGTAGAAATTACGTACAAAGTGCTTTGAAGCACCTCTAAAGGTGATTGGATGTTGTAGGAATTACGTACAAAGTGCTTTGAAGCACCTCTAAAGGTGATTGGATGTTGTAGGAATTACGTAAAAAGAGCTTCGAAGCACCTCTAAAGGTGATTGGATGTTGTAGGAATTACGTACAAAGTGCTTTGAAGCACCTCTAAAGGTGATTGGATGTTGTAGGAATTACGTACAAAGTGCTTTGAAGCACCTCTAAAGGTGATTGGATGTTGTAGGAATTACGTACAAAGTGCTTTGAAGCACCTCTAAAGGTGATTGGATGTTGTAGGAATTACGTACAAAGTGCTTTGAAGCACCTCTTAAGGTGATTGGATGTTGTAAGAATTACGAAAAAAGTGCTTTGAAGCACCTCCAAAGTTGATTGGATGTTGTAGGAATTACGTAAAAAGTGCTTCGAAGCACCTCTAAAGATGTTTGGATGTTTTAGGAATTACGTAAAAAGTGTTTCGAAGCACCTCTAAAGGTGATTGGATGTTGTAGGAATTACGTAAAAAGTGCTTCGAAGCACCTCTAAAGATGTTTGGATGTTTTAGGAATTACGTAAAAAGTGCTTCGAAGCACCTCTAAAGGTGTTTTGATGTTGTAGGAATTACGTAAAAAGTGTTTCGAAGCACCTCTAAAGGTGATTGGATGTTGTAGGAATTACGTAAAAAGTGCTTCGAAGCACCTCCAAAGTTGATTGGATGTTGTAGGAATTACGTAAAAAGTGTTTCGAAGCACCTCTAAAGGTGATTGGATGTTGTAGGAATTACGTAAAAAGTGCTTCGAAGCACCTCCAAAGGTGATTGGATGTTGTAGGAATTACGTAAAAAGTGTTTCGAAGCACCTCTAAAGGTGATTGGATGTTGTAGGAATTACGTAAAAAGTGCTTCGAAGCACCTCCAAAGGTGATTGAATGTTGTAGGAATTACGTAAAAAGTGTTTCAAAGCACCTCTAAAGGTGTTTGGATGTTGTAGGAATTACGTAAAAAGTGTTTCGAAGCACCTCTAAAGGTGATTGGATGTTGTAGGAATTACGTAAAAAGTGCTTCGAAGCACCTCCAAAGGTGATTGGATGTTGTAGGAATTACGTAAAAAGTGCTTCGAAGCACCTCTAAAGTTGATTGGATGTTGTAGGAATTACGTAAAAAGTGCTTCGAAGCACCTCCAAAGGTGATTGGATGTTGTAGGAATTACGTAAAAAGTGCTTCGAAGCACCTCCAAAGTTGATTGGATGTTGTAGGAATTACGTAAAAAGTGCTTCGAAGCACCTCTAAAGGTGTTTGGATGTTGTAGGAATTACGTAAAAAGTGCTTCGAAGCACCTCTAAAGGTGATTGGATGTTGTAGGAATTACGTAAAAAGTGCTTCGAAGCACCTTCAAAGGTGATTGGATGTTGTAGGAATTACGTAAAAAGTGTTTCGAAGCACCTCTAAAGGTGATTGGATGTTGTAGGAATTACGTAAAAAGTGTTTCGAAGCACCTCTAAAGGTGATTGGATGTTGTAGGAATTACGTAAAAAGTGTTTCGAAGCACCTTCAAAGGTGATTGGATGTTGTAGGAATTACGTAAAAAGTGCTTCGAAGCACCTCCAAAGGTGATTGAATGTTGTAGGAATTACGTAAAAAGTGCTTCGAAGCACCTCTAAAGTCGATTGAATGTTGTAGGAATTACGTAAAAAGTGTTTCGAAGCACCTCTAAAGGTGATTGGATGTTGTAGGAATTACGTAAAAAGTGCTTCGAAGCACCTCCAAAGTTGATTGGATGTTGTAGGAATTACGTAAAAAGTGCTTCGAAGCACCTCCAAAGGTGATTGAATGTTGTAGGAATTACGTAAAAAGTGTTTCAAAGCACCTTTAAAGGTGATTGGATGTTGTAGGAATTACGTAAAAAGTGTTTCGAAGCACCTCCAAAGGTGTTTGGATGTTGTAGGAATTACGTAAAAAGTGCTTCGAAGCACCTCCAAAGGTGATTGGATGTTGTAGGAATTACGTAAAAAGTGCTTCGAAGCACCTCTGAAGGTGTTTGGATGTTGTAGGAATTACGTAAAAAGTGCTTCGAAGCACCTCCAAAGGTGATTGGATGTTGTAGGAATTACGTAAAAAGTGCTTCGAAGCACCTCCAAAGGTGTTTGGATGTTGTAGGAATTACGTAAAAAGTGTTTCGAAGCACCTCTAAAGGTGATTGGATGTTGTAGGAATTACGTAAAAAGTGTTTCGAAGCACCTTCAAAGGTGATTGGATGTTGTAGGAATTACGTAAAAAGTGTTTCGAAGCACCTCCAAAGGTGATTGGATGTTGTAGGAATTACGTAAAAAGTGCTTCGAAGCACCTCTAAAGGTGATTGGATGTTGTAGGAATTACGTAAAAAGTGTTTCGAAGCACCTCTAAAGGTGATTGGATGTTGTAGGAATTACGTAAAAAGTGCTTCGAAGCACCTCCAAAGTTGATTGGATGTTGTAGGAATTACGTAAAAAGTGCTTCGAAGCACCTCTAAAGATGTTTGGATGTTTTAGGAATTACGTAAAAAGTGTTTCGAAGCACCTCTAAAGGTGATTGGATGTTGTAGGAATTACGTAAAAAGTGCTTCGAAGCACCTCTAAAGATGTTTGGATGTTGTAGGAATTACGTAAAAAGTGTTTCGAAGCACCTCTAAAGGTGATTGGATGTTGTAGGAATTACGTAAAAAGTGTTTCGAAGCACCTCTAAAGGTGATTGGATGTTGTAGGAATTACGTAAAAAGTGTTTCGAAGCACCTCTAAAGGTGATTGGATGTTGTAGGAATTACGTAAAAAGTGCTTCGAAGCACCTCTAAAGATGTTTGGATGTTGTAGGAATTACGTAAAAAGTGTTTCAAAGCACCTTTAAAGGTGATTGGATGTTGTAGGAATTACGTAAAAAGTGTTTCGAAGCACCTCTAAAGGTGATTGGATGTTGTAGGAATTACGTAAAAAGTGCTTCGAAGCACCTCCAAAGGTGATTGGATGTTGTAGGAATTACGTAAAAAGTGCTTCGAAGCACCTCTGAAGGTGTTTGGATGTTGTAGGAATTACGTAAAAAGTGCTTCGAAGCACCTCTAAAGGTGTTTTGATGTTGTAGGAATTACGTAAAAAGTGTTTCGAAGCACCTCTAAAGGTGATTGGATGTTGTAGGAATTACGTAAAAAGTGCTTCGAAGCACCTCCAAAGTTGATTGGATGTTGTAGGAATTACGTAAAAAGTGTTTCGAAGCACCTTCAAAGGTGATTGGATGTTGTAGGAATTACGTAAAAAGTGCTTCGAAGCACCTCCAAAGGTGATTGGATGTTGTAGGAATTACGTAAAAAGTGTTTCGAAGCACCTCTAAAGGTGATTGGATGTTGTAGGAATTACGTAAAAAGTGCTTCGAAGCACCTCCAAAGGTGATTGGATGTTGTAGGAATTACGTAAAAAGTGCTTCGAAGCACCTCCAAAGGTGATTGGATGTTGTAGGAATTACGTAAAAAGTGCTTCGAAGCACCTCTAAAGATGTTTGGATGTTTTAGGAATTACGTAAAAAGTGCTTCGAAGCACCTCCAAAGGTGATTGGATGTTGTAGGAATTACGTAAAAAGTGCTTCGAAGCACCTCTAAAGATCTTTGGATGTTGTAGGAATTACGTAAAAAGTGCTTCGAAGCACCTCCAAAGGTGATTGGATGTTGTAGGAATTACGTAAAAAGTGCTTCGAAGCACCTCCAAAGGTGTTTGGATGTTGTAGGAATTACGTAAAAAGTGTTTCGAAGCACCTCTAAAGGTGATTGGATGTTGTAGGAATTACGTAAAAAGTGTTTCGAAGCACCTTCAAAGGTGATTGGATGTTGTAGGAATTACGTAAAAAGTGTTTCGAAGCACCTCTAAAGGTGATTGGATGTTGTAGGAATTACGTAAAAAGTGTTTCGAAGCACCTCTAAAGGTGATTGGATGTTGTAGGAATTACGTAAAAAGTGCTTCGAAGCACCTCTAAAGATGTTTGGATGTTGTAGGAATTACGTAAAAAGTGTTTCAAAGCACCTTTAAAGGTGATTGGATGTTGTAGGAATTACGTAAAAAGTGTTTCGAAGCACCTCTAAAGGTGATTGGATGTTGTAGGAATTACGTAAAAAGTGCTTCGAAGCACCTCCAAAGGTGATTGGATGTTGTAGGAATTACGTAAAAAGTGCTTCGAAGCACCTCTAAAGATGTTTGGATGTTTTAGGAATTACGTAAAAAGTGCTTCGAAGCACCTCTAAAGGTGTTTTGATGTTGTAGGAATTACGTAAAAAGTGTTTCGAAGCACCTCTAAAGGTGATTGGATGTTGTAGGAATTACGTAAAAAGTGCTTCGAAGCACCTCCAAAGTTGATTGGATGTTGTAGGAATTACGTAAAAAGTGTTTCGAAGCACCTTCAAAGGTGATTGGATGTTGTAGGAATTACGTAAAAAGTGCTTCGAAGCACCTCTAAAGATCTTTGGATGTTGTAGGAATTACGTAAAAAGTGCTTCGAAGCACCTCCAAAGGTGATTGGATGTTGTAGGAATTACGTAAAAAGTGCTTCGAAGCACCTCTAAAGATCTTTGGATGTTGTAGGAATTACGTAAAAAGTGCTTCGAAGCACCTCCAAAGGTGATTGGATGTTGTAGGAATTACGTAAAAAGTGCTTCGAAGCACCTCCAAAGGTGTTTGGATGTTGTAGGAATTACGTAAAAAGTGTTTCGAAGCACCTCTAAAGGTGATTGGATGTTGTAGGAATTACGTAAAAAGTGTTTCGAAGCACCTTCAAAGGTGATTGGATGTTGTAGGAATTACGTAAAAAGTGTTTCGAAGCACCTCTAAAGGTGATTGGATGTTGTAGGAATTACGTAAAAAGTGTTTCGAAGCACCTCTAAAGGTGATTGGATGTTGTAGGAATTACGTAAAAAGTGTTTCGAAGCACCTCTAAAGGTGATTGGATGTTGTAGGAATTACGTAAAAAGTGCTTCGAAGCACCTCCAAAGTTGATTGGATGTTGTAGGAATTACGTAAAAAGTGCTTCGAAGCACCTCTAAAGATGTTTGGATGTTTTAGGAATTACGTAAAAAGTGTTTCGAAGCACCTCTAAAGGTGATTGGATGTTGTAGGAATTACGTAAAAAGTGCTTCGAAGCACCTCTAAAGATGTTTGGATGTTGTAGGAATTACGTAAAAAGTGTTTCGAAGCACCTCTAAAGGTGATTGGATGTTGTAGGAATTACGTAAAAAGTGTTTCGAAGCACCTCTAAAGGTGATTGGATGTTGTAGGAATTACGTAAAAAGTGCTTCGAAGCACCTCCAAAGTTGATTGGATGTTGTAGGAATTACGTAAAAAGTGCTTCGAAGCACCTCTAAAGATGTTTGGATGTTTTAGGAATTACGTAAAAAGTGTTTCGAAGCACCTCTAAAGGTGATTGGATGTTGTAGGAATTACGTAAAAAGTGCTTCGAAGCACCTCTAAAGATGTTTGGATGTTTTAGGAATTACGTAAAAAGTGCTTCGAAGCACCTCTAAAGGTGTTTTGATGTTGTAGGAATTACGTAAAAAGTGTTTCGAAGCACCTCTAAAGGTGATTGGATGTTGTAGGAATTACGTAAAAAGTGCTTCGAAGCACCTCCAAAGTTGATTGGATGTTGTAGGAATTACGTAAAAAGTGCTTCGAAGCACCTCCAAAGTTGATTGGATGTTGTAGGAATTACGTAAAAAGTGTTTCGAAGCACCTTCAAAGGTGATTGGATGTTGTAGGAATTACGTAAAAAGTGCTTCGAAGCACCTCCAAAGGTGATTGGATGTTGTAGGAATTACGTAAAAAGTGTTTCGAAGCACCTCTAAAGGTGATTGGATGTTGTAGGAATTACGTAAAAAGTGCTTCGAAGCACCTCCAAAGGTGATTGAATGTTGTAGGAATTACGTAAAAAGTGTTTCAAAGCACCTCTAAAGGTGTTTGGATGTTGTAGGAATTACGTAAAAAGTGTTTCGAAGCACCTCTAAAGGTGATTGGATGTTGTAGGAATTACGTAAAAAGTGCTTCGAAGCACCTCCAAAGGTGATTGGATGTTGTAGGAATTACGTAAAAAGTGCTTCGAAGCACCTCTAAAGATGTTTGGATGTTTTAGGAATTACGTAAAAAGTGCTTCGAAGCACCTCCAAAGGTGATTGGATGTTGTAGGAATTACGTAAAAAGTGCTTCGAAGCACCTCCAAAGTTGATTGGATGTTGTAGGAATTACGTAAAAAGTGCTTCGAAGCACCTCTAAAGGTGTTTGGATGTTGTAGGAATTACGTAAAAAGTGTTTCGAAGCACCTCTAAAGGTGATTGGATGTTGTAGGAATTACGTAAAAAGTGTTTCGAAGCACCTTCAAAGGTGATTGGATGTTGTAGGAATTACGTAAAAAGTGTTTCGAAGCACCTCTAAAGGTGATTGGATGTTGTAGGAATTACGTAAAAAGTGTTTCGAAGCACCTCTAAAGGTGATTGGATGTTGTAGGAATTACGTAAAAAGTGTTTCGAAGCACCTTCAAAGGTGATTGGATGTTGTAGGAATTACGTAAAAAGTGCTTCGAAGCACCTCCAAAGGTGATTGAATGTTGTAGGAATTACGTAAAAAGTGCTTCGAAGCACCTCTAAAGATGTTTGGATGTTGTAGGAATTACGTAAAAAGTGTTTCGAAGCACCTCTAAAGGTGATTGGATGTTGTAGGAATTACGTAAAAAGTGCTTCGAAGCACCTCCAAAGTTGATTGGATGTTGTAGGAATTACGTAAAAAGTGCTTCGAAGCACCTCCAAAGGTGATTGAATGTTGTAGGAATTACGTAAAAAGTGTTTCAAAGCACCTTTAAAGGTGATTGGATGTTGTAGGAATTACGTAAAAAGTGTTTCGAAGCACCTCTAAAGGTGATTGGATGTTGTAGGAATTACGTAAAAAGTGCTTCGAAGCACCTCCAAAGGTGATTGGATGTTGTAGGAATTACGTAAAAAGTGCTTCGAAGCACCTCTAAAGATCTTTGGATGTTGTAGGAATTACGTAAAAAGTGCTTCGAAGCACCTCCAAAGGTGATTGGATGTTGTAGGAATTACGTAAAAAGTGCTTCGAAGCACCTCCAAAGGTGTTTGGATGTTGTAGGAATTACGTAAAAAGTGTTTCGAAGCACCTCTAAAGGTGATTGGATGTTGTAGGAATTACGTAAAAAGTGTTTCGAAGCACCTTCAAAGGTGATTGGATGTTGTAGGAATTACGTAAAAAGTGTTTCGAAGCACCTCCAAAGGTGATTGGATGTTGTAGGAATTACGTAAAAAGTGCTTCGAAGCACCTCTAAAGGTGATTGGATGTTGTAGGAATTACGTAAAAAGTGTTTCGAAGCACCTTCAAAGGTGATTGGATGTTGTAGGAATTACGTAAAAAGTGCTTCGAAGCACCTAAAAGGTGATTGAATGTTGTAGGAATTACGTAAAAAGTGCTTCGAAGCACCTCCAAAGTTGATTGGATGTTGTAGGAATTACGTAAAAAGTGCTTCGAAGCACCTTCAAAGGTGTTTGGATGTTGTAGGAATTACGTAAAAAGTGCTTCGAAGCACCTCCAAAGTTGATTGGATGTTGTAGGAATTACGTAAAAAGTGCTTCGAAGCACCTCCAAAGGTGATTGAATGTTGTAGGAATTACGTAAAAAGTGTTTCAAAGCACCTTTAAAGGTGATTGGATGTTGTAGGAATTACGTAAAAAGTGTTTCGAAGCACCTCTAAAGGTGATTGGATGTTGTAGGAATTACGTAAAAAGTGCTTCGAAGCACCTCCAAAGTTGATTGGATGTTGTAGGAATTACGTAAAAAGTGCTTCGAAGCACCTCTAAAGGTGTTTTGATGTTGTAGGAATTACGTAAAAAGTGTTTCGAAGCACCTCTAAAGGTGATTGGATGTTGTAGGAATTACGTAAAAAGTGTTTCGAAGCACCTCTAAAGGTGATTGGATGTTGTAGGAATTACGTTAAAAGTGTTTCGAAGCACCTCCAAAGGTGATTGAATGTTGTAGGAATTACGTAAAAAGTGTTTCAAAGCACCTTTAAAGGTGATTGGATGTTGTAGGAATTACGTAAAAAGTGTTTCGAAGCACCTCTAAAGGTGTTTGGATGTTGTAGGAATTACGTAAAAAGTGCTTCGAAGCACCTCCAAAGTTGATTGGATGTTGTAGGAATTACGTAAAAAGTGCTTCGAAGCACCTCCAAAGGTGATTGAATGTTGTAGGAATTACGTAAAAAGTGTTTCAAAGCACCTTTAAAGGTGATTGGATGTTGTAGGAATTACGTAAAAAGTGCTTCGAAGCACCTTCAAAGTTGATTGGATGTTGTAGGAATTACGTAAAAAGTGTTTCGAAGCACCTCTAAAGGTGATTGGATGTTGTAGGAATTACGTAAAAAGTGTTTCGAAGCACCTCTAAAGGTGATTGGATGTTGTAGGAATTACGTAAAAAGTGTTTCGAAGCACCTCTAAAGGTGATTGGATGTTGTAGGAATTACGTAAAAAGTGTTTCGAAGCACCTCTAAAGGTGATTGGATGTTGTAGGAATTACGTAAAAAGTGCTTCGAAGCACCTCCAAAGTTGATTGGATGTTGTAGGAATTACGTAAAAAGTGTTTCGAAGCACCTCTAAAGGTGATTGGATGTTGTAGGAATTACGTAAAAAGTGTTTCGAAGCACCTCTAAAGGTGATTGGATGTTGTAGGAATTACGTAAAAAGTGTTTCGAAGCACCTCTAAAGGTGATTGGATGTTGTAGGAATTACGTTAAAAGTGTTTCGAAGCACCTCTAAAGGTGATTGGATGTTGTAGGAATTACGTAAAAAGTGCTTCGAAGCACCTCTAAAGATGTTTGGATGTTTTAGGAATTACGTAAAAAGTGCTTCGAAGCACCTCTAAAGATGTTTGGATGTTTTAGGAATTACGTAAAAAGTGTTTCGAAGCACCTCTAAAGGTGATTGGATGTTGTAGGAATTACGTAAAAAGTGCTTCGAAGCACCTCCAAAGTTGATTGGATGTTGTAGGAATTACGTAAAAAGTGCTTCGAAGCACCTTCAAAGGTGTTTGGATGTTGTAGGAATTACGTAAAAAGTGCTTCGAAGCACCTCTAAAGGTGTTTTGATGTTGTAGGAATTACGTAAAAAGTGTTTCGAAGCACCTCTAAAGGTGATTGGATGTTGTAGGAATTACGTAAAAAGTGCTTCGAAGCACCTCTAAAGGTGATTGGATGTTGTAGGAATTACGTAAAAAGTGCTTCGAAGCACCTCCAAAGTTGATTGGATGTTGTAGGAATTACGTAAAAAGTGCTTCGAAGCACCTTCAAAGGTGTTTGGATGTTGTAGGAATTACGTAAAAAGTGCTTCGAAGCACCTCCAAAGTTGATTGGATGTTGTAGGAATTACGTAAAAAGTGTTTCGAAGCACCTTCAAAGGTGATTGGATGTTGTAGGAATTACGTAAAAAGTGCTTCGAAGCACCTTTAAAGGTGATTGGATGTTGTAGGAATTACGTAAAAAGTGCTTCGAAGCACCTTTAAAGGTGATTGGATGTTGTAGGAATTACGTAAAAAGTGCTTCGAAGCACCTCTAAAGGTGATTGGATGTTGTAGGAATTACGTAAAAAGTGCTTCGAAGCACCTCGAAAGGTGATTGGATGTTGTAGGAATTACGTAAAAAGTGCTTCGAAGCACCTTTAAAGGTGATTGGATGTTAAAGGAATTACGTAAAAAGTGCTTCGAAGCACCTCTAAATGTGATTGGATGTTGTAGGAATTACGTAAAAAGTGCTTCGAAGCACCTCTAAAGGTGATTGGATGTTGTAGGAATTACGTAAAAAGTGCTTCGAAGCACCTCTAAAGGTGATTTGATGTTGTAGGAATTACGTAAAAAGTGCTTCGAAGCACCTCTAAAGGTGATTGGATGTTGTAGGAATTACGTAAAAAGTGCTTCGAAGCACCTCTAAAGGTGATTGGATGTTGTAGGAATTACGTAAAAAGTGCTTCGAAGCACCTCTAAAGGTGATTGGATGTTGTAGGAATTACGTAAAAAGTGTTTCAAAGCACCTCTAAAGGTGTTTGGATGTTGTAGGAATTACGTAAAAAGTGCTTCGAAGCACCTTTAAAGGTGATTGGATGTTGTAGGAATTACGTAAAAAGTGCTTCGAAGCACCTCTAAAGGTGATTGGATGTTGTAGGAATTACGTAAAAAGTGCTTCGAAGCACCTTTAAAGGTGATTGGATGTTGTAGGAATTACGTAAAAAGTGCTTCGAAGCACCTTTAAAGGTGATTGGATGTTGTAGGAATTACGTAAAAAGTGCTTCGAAGCACCTCTAAAGGTGATTGGATGTTGTAGGAATTACGTAAAAAGTGCTTCGAAGCACCTCTAAAGGTGATTGGATGTTGTAGGAATTACGTAAAAAGTGCTTCGAAGCACCTTTAAAGGTGATTGGATGTTGTAGGAATTACGTAAAAAGTGCTTCGAAGCACCTCTAAAGGTGATTGGATGTTGTAGGAATTACGTAAAAAGTGCTTCGAAGCACCTCTAAAGGTGATTGGATGTTGTAGGAATTACGTAAAAAGTGCTTCGAAGCACCTCTAAAGGAGATTGGATGTTGTAGGAATAACGTAAAAAGTGCTTCGAAGCACCTCTAAAGGTGATTGGATGTTGTAGGAATTACGTAAAAAGTGCTTCGAAGCACCTCTAAAGGTGATTGGATGTTGTAGGAATTACGTAAAAAGTGCTTCGAAGCACCTTTAAAGGTGATTGGATGTTGTAGGAATTACGTAAAAAGTGCTTCGAAGCACCTTTAAAGGTGATTGGATGTTGTAGGAATTACGTAAAAAGTGCTTCGAAGCACCTTTAAAGGTGATTGGATGTTGTAGGAATTACGTAAAAAGTGCTTCGAAGCACCTCTAAAGGTGATTGGATGTTGTAGGAATTACGTAAAAAGTGCTTCGAAGCACCTTTAAAGGTGATTGGATGTTGTAGGAATTACGTAAAAAGTGCTTCGAAGCACCTCTAAAGGTGATTGGATGTTGTAGGAATTACGTAAAAAGTGCTTCGAAGCACCTCTAAAGGTGATTGGATGTTGTAGGAATTACGTAAAAAGTGCTTCGAAGCACCTTTAAAGGTGATTGGATGTTGTAGGAATTACGTAAAAAGTGCTTCGAAGCACCTTTAAAGGTGTTTGGATGTTGTTGGAATTACGTAGGAATTGCTTCGAAGCACCTTCGAAGGTGTTTGGATGTTGTTGGAATCACGTAGAAATAGCTTCGAAGCACCTTTGAAGGTGTTTGGATGTTGTTGGAATTACGTAAATATTGCTTCGAAGCACCTTTGAAGGTGTTTGGATGTTGTTGGATTTACGTAGGAATTGCTTCGAAGCACCTTCGAAGGAGTTTGGATGTTGTTGGAATTACGTAGGAATTGCTTCGAAGCACCTTTAAAGGTATTTGGATGTTGTTGGAATTACGTAGGAATTGCTTCGAAGCACCTTTAAAGGTGTTTGGATGTTGTTGGAATTACGTAGGAATTGCTTCGAAGCACCTTCGAAGGTGTTTGGATGTTGTTGGAATTACGTAGGAATTGCTTCGAAGCACCTTTGAAGGTGTTTGGATGTTGTTGGAATCACGTAGAAATAGCTTCGAAGCACCTTTAAAGGTATTTGGATGTTGTTGGAATTACGTAGGAATTGCTTCGAAGCACCTTTGAAGGTGTTTGGATGTTGTTGGAATTACGTTAAAATGGCTTCGAAACACCTTTGAAGATGTTCGGATGTTGTTGGAATTACGTTGAAATGGCTTCGAAGCACCTTTGAAGGTGTTTGAATGATGTTGGAATTACGTAGAAATTGCTTCGAAGCACCTTCAAAGGTATTTGGATGTTGTTGGAATTACGTAGAAATTGCTTCGAAGCACCTTTGATGGTGTTTGAATGATGTTGGAATAACGTAGAAATTGCTTCGAAGCAACTTAGAAGGTGTTTGGATGTTGTTGGAATTACGTAGGAATTGCTTCGAAGCACCTTAGAAGTTGTTTGGATGTTGTTGGAATAACGTAGAAATTGCTTCGAAGCACCTTAGAAGGTGTTTGGATGTTGTTGGAATTACGTAGGAATTGCTTCGAAGCACCTTCGAAGGTGTTTGGATGTTGTTGGATTTACGTAGGAATTGCTTCGAAGCACCTTTGAAGGTGTTTGGATGTTGTTGGATTTACGTAGGAATTGCTTCGAAGCACCTTTAAAGGTGTTTGGATGTTGTTGGAATTGAGTAGGAATTGCTTCGAAGCACCTTAGAAGGTGTTTGGATGTTGTTGGAATCACGTAGGAATTGCTTCGAAGCACCTTCGAAGGTGTTTGGATGTTGTTGGAATCACGTAGAAATAGCTTCGAAGCACCTTTGAAGGTGTTTGGATGTTGTTGGATTTACGTAGGAATTGCTTCGAAGCACCTTAGAAGGTGTTTGGATGTTGTTGGAATCACGTAGGAATTGCTTCGAAGCACCTTCGAAGGTGTTTGGATGTTGTTGGAATCACGTAGAAATAGCTTCGAAGCACCTTTGATGGTGTTTGAATGATGTTGGAATAACGTAGAAATTGCTTCGAAGCACCTTAGAAGTTGTTTGGATGTTGTTGGAATAACGTAGAAATTGCTTCGAAGCACCTTTGAAGGTGTTTGGATGTTGTTGAAATTACGTAGGAATTGCTTCGAAGCACCTTAGAAGGTGTTTGGATGTTGTTGGAATTACGTAAATATTGCTTCGAAGCACCTTTAAAGGTGTTTGGATGTTGTTGGAATTACGTAAATATTGCTTCGAAGCACCTTTGAAGGTGTTTGGATGTTGTTGGAATTACGTAAATATTGCTTCGAAGCACTTTTAAAGGTGTTTGGATGTTGTTGGAGTTACGTAGGAATTGCTTCGAAGCACCTTCGAAGGTGTTTGGATGTTGTTGGAATTACGTAAATATTGCTTCGAAGCACCTTTAAAGGTGTTTGTATGTTGTTGGAATTACGTAAATATTGCTTCGAAGCACCTTTGAAGGTGTTTGGATGTTGTTGGAATCACGTAGAAATAGCTTCGAAGCACCTTTGATGGTGTTTGAATGATGTTGGAATAACGTAGAAATTGCTTCGAAGCACCTTAGAAGTTGTTTGGATGTTGTTGGAATAACGTAGAAATTGCTTCGAAGCACCTTTGAAGGTGTTTGGATGTTGTTGAAATTACGTAGGAATTGCTTCGAAGCACCTTAGAAGGTGTTTGGATGTTGTTGGAATCACGTAGGAATTGCTTCGAAGCACCTTCGAAGGTGTTTGGATGTTGTTGGAATCACGTAGAAATAGCTGCGAAGCACCTTTGAAGGTGTTTGGATGTTGTTGGAATTACGTAAATATTGCTTCGAAGCACTTTTAAAGGTGTTTGGATGTTGTTGGAGTTACGTAGGAATTGCTTCGAAGCACCTTCGAAGGTGTTTGGATGTTGTTGGAATTACGTAAATATTGCTTCGAAGCACCTTTAAAGGTGTTTGTATGTTGTTGGAATTACGTAAATATTGCTTCGAAGCACCTTTGAAGGTGTTTGGATGTTGTTGGAATCACGTAGAAATAGCTTCGAAGCACCTTTGATGGTGTTTGAATGATGTTGGAATAACGTAGAAATTGCTTCGAAGCACCTTAGAAGTTGTTTGGATGTTGTTGGAATAACGTAGAAATTGCTTCGAAGCACCTTTGAAGGTGTTTGGATGTTGTTGAAATTACGTAGGAATTGCTTCGAAGCACCTTAGAAGGTGTTTGGATGTTGTTGAAATTACGTAGGAATTGCTTCGAAGCACCTTTAAAGGTGTTTGGATGTTGTTGAAATTACGTAGGAATTGCTTCGAAGCACCTTTGAAGGTGTTTGGATGTTGTTGGATTTACGTAGGAATTGCTTCGAAGCACCTTCGAAGGTGTTTGGATGTTGTTGGAATTGAGTAGGAATTGCTTCGAAGCACCTTCGAAGGTGTTTGGATGTTGTTGGAATCACGTAGAAATAGCTTCGAAGCACCTTTGAAGGTGTTTGGATGTTGTTGGAATTGAGTAGGAATTGCTTCGAAGCACCTTCGAAGGTGTTTGGATGTTGTTGGAATAACGTAGAAATTGCTTCGAAGCACCTTAGAAGTTGTTTGGATGTTGTTGGAATAACGTAGAAATTGCTTCGAAGCACCTTTGAAGGTGTTTGGATGTTCTTAGAATTACGTAAATATTGCTTCGAAGCACCTTTAACGGTGTTTGGATGTTGTTGGAATTATGTAAATATTGCTTCGAAGCACCTTTGAAGGTGTTTGTATGTTGTTGGAATTACGTAAATATTGCTTCGAAGCACCTTTGAAGGTGTTTGGATGTTGTTGGATTTACGTAGGAATTGCTTCGAAGCACCTTCGAAGGTGTTTGGATGTTGTTGGAATTGAGTAGGAATTGCTTCGAAGCACCTTCGAAGGTGTTTGGATGTTGTTGGAATCACGTAGAAATAGCTTCGAAGCACCTTTGAAGGTGTTTGGATGTTGTTGGAATTGAGTAGGAATTGCTTCGAAGCACCTTCGAAGGTGTTTGGATGTTGTTGGAATAACGTAGAAATTGCTTCGAAGCACCTTAGAAGTTGTTTGGATGTTGTTGGAATAACGTAGAAATTGCTTCGAAGCACCTTAGAAGGTGTTTGGATGTTGTTGGAATTACGTAGGAATTGCTTCGAAGCACCTTCGAAGGTGTTTGGATGTTGTTGGAATTACGTAGATATTGCTTCGAAGCACCTTAGAAGGTGTTTGAATGTTGTTGGAATTACGTAGATATTGCTTCGAAGCACTTTTGAAGGTGTTTGAATGTTGTTGGAATTACGTAGATATTGCTTCGAAGCACCTTAGAAGGTGTTTGAATGTTGTTGGAATTACGTAGATATTGCTTCGAAGCACTTTTGAAGGTGTTTGAATGTTGTTGGAATTACGTAGATATTGCTTCGAAGCACCTTTGAAGGTGTTTGAATGTTGTTGGAATTACGTAGATATTGCTTCGAAGCACCTTAGAAGGTGTTTGAATGTTGTTGGAATTACGTAGATATTGCTTCGAAGCACCTTAGAATGTGTTTGAATGTTGTGGGAATTACGTAGATATTGCTTCGAAGCACCTTTGAAGGTGTTTGAATGTTGTTGGAATTACGTAGATATTGCTTCGAAGCACCTTAGAATGTGTTTGAATGTTGTTGGAATTACGTAGATATTGCTTCGAAGCACCTTAGAAGGTGTTTGAATGTTGTTGGAATTACGTAGATATTGCTTCGAAGCACCTTAGAAGGTGTTTGAATGTTGTTGGAATTACGTAGATATTGCTTCGAAGCACCTTTGAAGGTGTTTGAATGTTGTTGGAATTACGTAGATATTGCTTCGAAGCACCTTAGAAGGTGTTTGAATGTTGTTGGAATTACGTAGATATTGCTTCGAAGCACTTTTGAAGGTGTTTGAATGTTGTTGGAATTACGTAGATATTGCTTCGAAGCACCTTTGAAGGTGTTTGAATGTTGTTGGAATTACGTAGATATTGCTTCGAAGCACCTTAGAAGGTGTTTGAATGTTGTTGGAATTACGTAGATATTGCTTCGAAGCACCTTAGAATGTGTTTGAATGTTGTGGGAATTACGTAGATATTGCTTCGAAGCACCTTTGAAGGTGTTTGAATGTTGTTGGAATTACGTAGATATTGCTTCGAAGCACCTTAGAATGTGTTTGAATGTTGTTGGAATTACGTAGATATTGCTTCGAAGCACCTTAGAAGGTGTTTGAATGTTGTTGGAATTACGTAGATATTGCTTCGAAGCACCTTAGAATGTGTTTGAATGTTGTTGGAATTACGTAGATATTGCTTCGAAGCACCTTTGAAGGTGTTTGAATGTTGTTGGAATTACGTAGATATTGCTTCGAAGCACCTTTGAAGGTGTTTGAATGTTGTTGGAATTACGTAGATATTGCTTCGAAGCACCTTAGAATGTGTTTGAATGTTGTTGGAATTACGTAGATATTGCTTCGAAGCACCTTAGAATGTGTTTGAATGTTGTTGGAATTACGTAGATATTGCTTCGAAGCACCTTTGAAGGTGTTTGAATGTTGTTGGAATTACGTAGATATTGCTTCGAAGCACCTTAGAATGTGTTTGAATGTTGTTGGAATTACGTAGATATTGCTTCGAAGCACCTTAGAAGGTGTTTGAATGTTGTTGGAATTACGTAGAAATTGCTTCGAAGCACCTTAGAATGTGTTTGAATGTTGTTGGAATTACGTAGAAATTGCTTCGAAGCACCTTAGAAGGTGTTTGAATGTTGTTGGAGTTACGTAGAAATTGCTTCGAAGCACCTTAGAAGGTGTTTGAATGTTGTAGGAATCACGTAGATATTGCTTCGAAGCACCTTAGAAGGTGTTTGAATGTTGTTGGAATTACGTAGATATTGCTTCGAAGCACCTTAGAAGGTGTTTGAATGTTGTTGGAATTACGTAGATATTGCTTCGAAGCACCTTAGAATGTGTTTGAATGTTGTTGGAATTACGTAGATCTTGCTTCGAAGCACCTTAGAAGGTGTTTGAATGTTGTTGGAATTACGTAGCTATTGCTTCGAAGCACCTTTGAAGGTGTTTGAATGTTGTTGGAATTACGTAGATATTGCTTCGAAGCACCTTAGAATGTGTTTGAATGTTGTTGGAATTACGTAGATATTGCTTCGAAGCACCTTAGAATGTGTTTGAATGTTGTTGGAATTACGTGGATATTGCTTCGAAGCACCTTAGAATGTGTTTGAATGTTGTTGGAATTACGTAGATATTGCTTCGAAGCACCTTTGAAGGTGTTTGAATGTTGTTGGAATTACGTAGATATTGCTTCGAAGCACCTTAGAATGTGTTTGAATGTTGTTGGAATTACGTAGATATTGCTTCGAAGCACCTTTGAAGGTGTTTGAATGTTGTTGGAATTACGTAGATATTGCTTCGAAGCACCTTAGAAGGTGTTTGAATGTTGTAGGAATCACGTAGATATTGCTTCGAAGCACCTTAGAAGGTGTTTGAATGTTGTAGGAATCACGTAGATATTGCTTCGAAGCACCTTAGAAGGTGTTTGAATGTTGTTGGAATTACGTAGATATTGCTTCGAAGCACCTTAGAAGGTGTTTGAATGTTGTTGGAATTACGTAGATATTGCTTCGAAGCACCTTAGAATGTGTTTGAATGTTGTTGGAATTACGTAGATATTGCTTCGAAGCACCTTAGAAGGTGTTTGAATGTTGTTATAATTACGTAGCTATTGCTTCGAAGCACCTTTGAAGGTGTTTGAATGTTGTTGGAATTACGTAGATATTGCTTCGAAGCACCTTAGAATGTGTTTGAATGTTGTTGGAATTACGTAGATATTGCTTCGAAGCACCTTAGAATGTGTTTGAATGTTGTTGGAATTACGTGGATATTGCTTCGAAGCACCTTAGAATGTGTTTGAATGTTGTTGGAATTACGTAGATATTGCTTCGAAGCACCTTTGAAGGTGTTTGAATGTTGTTGGAATTACGTAGATATTGCTTCGAAGCACCTTAGAATGTGTTTGAATGTTGTTGGAATTACGTAGATATTGCTTCGAAGCACCTTTGAAGGTGTTTGAATGTTGTTGGAATTACGTAGATATTGCTTCGAAGCACCTTAGAAGGTGTTTGAATGTTGTTGGAATTACGTAGATCTTGCTTCGAAGCACCTTAGAATGTGTTTGAATGTTGTTGGAATTACGTAGATATTGCTTCGAAGCACCTTTGAAGGTGTTTGAATGTTGTTGGAATTACGTAGATATTGCTTCGAAACACCTTAGAAGGTGTTTGAATGTTGTTGGATTTACGTAGATATTGCTTCGAAGCACTTTTGAAGGTGTTTGAATGTTGTTGGAATTACGTAGATATTGCTTCGAAGCACCTTTGAAGGTGTTTGAATGTTGTTGGAATTACGTAGATATTGCTTCGAAGCACCTTAGAAGGTGTTTGAATGTTGTTGGAATTACGTAGATATTGCTTCGAAGCACCTTTGAAGGTGTTTGAATGTTGTTGGAATTACGTAGATATTGCTTCGAAGCACCTTAGAATGTGTTTGAATGTTGTTGGAATTACGAAGATATTGCTTCGAAGCACCTTAGAATGTGTTTGAATGTTGTTGGAATTACGTAGATATTGCTTCGAAGCACCTTAGAAGGTGTTTGAATGTTGTTGGAATTACGTAGATATTGCTTCGAAGCACCTTTGAAGGTGTTTGAATGTTGTTGGAATTACGTAGATATTGCTTCGAAGCACCTTAGAATGTGTTTGAATGTTGTTGGAATTACGTGGATATTGCTTCGAAGCACCTTAGAATGTGTTTGAATGTTGTTGGAATTACGTAGATATTGCTTCGAAGCACCTTTGAAGGTGTTTGAATGTTGTTGGAATTACGTAGATATTGCTTCGAAGCACCTTAGAATGTGTTTGAATGTTGTTGGAATTACGTAGATATTGCTTCGAAGCACCTTTGAAGGTGTTTGAATGTTGTTGGAATTACGTAGATATTGCTTCGAAGCACCTTAGAAGGTGTTTGAATGTTGTTGGAATTACGTAGATCTTGCTTCGAAGCACCTTAGAATGTGTTTGAATGTTGTTGGAATTACGTAGATATTGCTTCGAAGCACCTTTGAAGGTGTTTGAATGTTGTTGGAATTACGTAGATATTGCTTCGAAGCACCTTAGAAGGTGTTTGAATGTTGTTGGAATTACGTAGATCTTGCTTCGAAGCACCTTAGAATGTGTTTGAATGTTGTTGGAATTACGTGGATATTGCTTCGAAGCACCTTAGAATGTGTTTGAATGTTGTTGGAATTACGTAGATATTGCTTCGAAGCACCTTTGAAGGTGTTTGAATGTTGTTGGAATTACGTAGATATTGCTTCGAAGCACCTTAGAATGTGTTTGAATGTTGTTGGAATTACGTAGATATTGCTTCGAAGCACCTTTGAAGGTGTTTGAATGTTGTTGGAATTACGTAGATATTGCTTCGAAGCACCTTAGAATGTGTTTGTATGTTGTTGGAATTACGTAGATATTGCTTCGAAGCACCTTAGAATGTGTTTGAATGTTGTTGGAATTACGTGGATATTGCTTCGAAGCACCTTAGAAGGTGTTTGAATGTTGTTGGAATTACGTAGATATTGCTTCGAAGCACCTTAGAAGGTGTTTGAATGTTGTTGGAATTACGTAGATATTGCTTCGAAGCACCTTTGAAGGTGTTTGAATGTTGTTGGAATTACGTAGATATTGCTTCGAAGCACCTTAGAATGTGTTTGAATGTTGTTGGAATTACGTAGATATTGCTTCGAAGCACCTTAGAAGGTGTTTGAATGTTGTTGGAATTACGTAGATATTGCTTCGAAGCACTTTTGAAGGTGTTTGAATGTTGTTGGAATTACGTAGATATTGCTTCGAAGCACCTTTGAAGGTGTTTGAATGTTGTTGGAATTACGTAGATATTGCTTCGAAGCACCTTAGAAGGTGTTTGAATGTTGTTGGAATTACGTAGATATTGCTTCGAAGCACCTTAGAAGGTGTTTGAATGTTGTTGGAATTACGTAGATATTGCTTCGAAGCACCTTTGAAGGTGTTTGAATGTTGTTGGAATTACGTAGATATTGCTTCGAAGCACCTTAGAATGTGTTTGAATGTTGTTGGAATTACGAAGATATTGCTTCGAAGCACCTTAGAATGTGTTTGAATGTTGTTGGAATTACGTAGATATTGCTTCGAAGCACCTTAGAAGGTGTTTGAATGTTGTTGGAATTACGTAGATATTGCTTCGAAGCACCTTTGAAGGTGTTTGAATGTTGTTGGAATTACGTAGATATTGCTTCGAAACACCTTAGAAGGTGTTTGAATGTTGTTGGAATTACGTAGATATTGCTTCGAAGCACTTTTGAAGGTGTTTGAATGTTGTTGGAATTACGTAGATATTGCTTCGAAGCACCTTTGAAGGTGTTTGAATGTTGTTGGAATTACGTAGATATTGCTTCGAAGCACCTTAGAAGGTGTTTGAATGTTGTTGGAATTACGTAGATATTGCTTCGAAGCACCTTAGAATGTGTTTGAATGTTGTGGGAATTACGTAGATATTGCTTCGAAGCACCTTTGAAGGTGTTTGAATGTTGTTGGAATTACGTAGATATTGCTTCGAAGCACCTTAGAATGTGTTTGAATGTTGTTGGAATTACGTAGATATTGCTACGAAGCACCTTAGAAGGTATTTGAATGTTGTTGGAATTACGTAGATATTGCTTCGAAGCACCTTAGAATGTGTTTGAATGTTGTTGGAATTACGTAGATATTGCTTCGAAGCACCTTTGAAGGTGTTTGAATGTTGTTGGAATTACGTAGATATTGCTTCGAAGCACCTTTGAAGGTGTTTGAATGTTGTTGGAATTACGTAGATATTGCTTCGAAGCACCTTAGAATGTGTTTGAATGTTGTTGGAATTACGTAGATATTGCTTCGAAGCACCTTAGAATGTGTTTGAATGTTGTTGGAATTACGTAGATATTGCTTCGAAGCACCTTTGAAGGTGTTTGAATGTTGTTGGAATTACGTAGATATTGCTTCGAAGCACCTTAGAATGTGTTTGAATGTTGTTGGAATTACGTAGATATTGCTTCGAAGCACCTTAGAAGGTGTTTGAATGTTGTTGGAATTACGTAGAAATTGCTTCGAAGCACCTTAGAATGTGTTTGAATGTTGTTGGAATTACGTAGAAATTGCTTCGAAGCACCTTAGAAGGTGTTTGAATGTTGTTGGAATCACGTAGATATTGCTTCGAAGCACCTTAGAAGGTGTTTGAATGTTGTTGGAATTACGTAGATATTGCTTCGAAGCACCTTAGAAGGTGTTTGAATGTTGTTGGAATTACGTAGATATTGCTTCGAAGCACCTTAGAAGGTGTTTGAATGTTGTTGGAATTACGTAGATATTGCTTCGAAGCACCTTAGAATGTGTTTGAATGTTGTTGGAATTACGTAGATATTGCTTCGAAGCACCTTAGAATGTGTTTGAATGTTGTTGGAATTACGTAGATATTGCTTCGAAGCACCTTTGAAGGTGTTTGAATGTTGTTGGAATTACGTAGATATTGCTTCGAAGCACCTTAGAATGTGTTTGAATGTTGTTGGAATTACGTAGATATTGCTTCGAAGCACCTTTGAAGGTGTTTGAATGTTGTTGGAATTACGTAGATATTGCTTCGAAGCACCTTAGAAGGTGTTTGAATGTTGTTGGAATTACGTAGATCTTGCTTCGAAGCACCTTAGAATGTGTTTGAATGTTGTTGGAATTACGTAGATATTGCTTCGAAGCACCTTTGAAGGTGTTTGAATGTTGTTGGAATTACGTAGATATTGCTTCGAAACACCTTAGAAGGTGTTTGAATGTTGTTGGAATTACGTAGATATTGCTTCGAAGCACTTTTGAAGGTGTTTGAATGTTGTTGGAATTACGTAGATATTGCTTCGAAGCACCTTTGAAGGTGTTTGAATGTTGTTGGAATTACGTAGATATTGCTTCGAAGCACCTTAGAAGGTGTTTGAATGTTGTTGGAATTACGTAGATATTGCTTCGAAGCACCTTAGAAGGTGTTTGAATGTTGTTGGAATTACGTAGATATTGCTTCGAAGCACCTTTGAAGGTGTTTGAATGTTGTTGGAATTACGTAGATATTGCTTCGAAGCACCTTAGAATGTGTTTGAATGTTGTTGGAATTACGTAGATATTGCTTCGAAGCACCTTAGAAGGTGTTTGAATGTTGTTGGAATTACGTAGATATTGCTTCGAAGCACTTTTGAAGGTGTTTGAATGTTGTTGGAATTACGTAGATATTGCTTCGAAGCACCTTTGAAGGTGTTTGAATGTTGTTGGAATTACGTAGATATTGCTTCGAAGCACCTTAGAAGGTGTTTGAATGTTGTTGGAATTACGTAGATATTGCTTCGAAGCACCTTAGAAGGTGTTTGAATGTTGTTGGAATTACGTAGATCTTGCTTCGAAGCACCTTAGAATGTGTTTGAATGTTGTTGGAATTACGTAGATATTTCTTCGAAGCACCTTAGAAGGTGTTTGAATGTTGTTGGAATTACGTAGATATTGCTTCGAAGCACCTTTGAAGGTGTTTGAATGTTGTTGGAATTACGTAGATATTGCTTCGAAGCACCTTAGAATGTGTTTGAATGTTGTTGGAATTACGTAGATATTGCTTCGAAGCACCTTAGAATGTGTTTGAATGTTGTTGGAATTACGTAGATATTGCTTCGAAGCACCTTAGAAGGTGTTTGAATGTTGTTGGAATTACGTAGATCTTGCTTCGAAGCACCTTAGAAGGTGTTTGAATGTTGTTGGAATTACGTAGATATTGCTTCGAAACACCTTAGAAGGTGTTTGAATGTTGTTGGAATTACGTAGATATTGCTTCGAAGCACTTTTGAAGGTGTTTGAATGTTGTTGGAATTACGTAGATATTGCTTCGAAGCACCTTTGAAGGTGTTTGAATGTTGTTGGAATTACGTAGATATTGCTTCGAAGCACCTTAGAAGGTGTTTGAATGTTGTTGGAATTACGTAGATATTGCTTCGAAGCACCTTAGAATGTGTTTGAATGTTGTTGGAATCACGTAGATATTGCTTCGAAGCACCTTTGAAGGTGTTTGAATGTTGTTGGAATTACGTAGATATTGCTTCGAAGCACCTTAGAATGTGTTTGAATGTTGTTGGAATTACGTAGATATTGCTTCGAAGCACCTTAGAAGGTGTTTGAATGTTGTTGGAATTACGTAGATATTGCTTCGAAGCACCTTAGAATGTGTTTGAATGTTGTTGGAATTACGTAGATATTGCTTCGAAGCACCTTTGAAGGTGTTTGAATGTTGTTGGAATTACGTAGATATTGCTTCGAAGCACCTTTGAAGGTGTTTGAATGTTGTTGGAATTACGTAGATATTGCTTCGAAGCACCTTAGAATGTGTTTGAATGTTGTTGGAATTACGTAGATATTGCTTCGAAGCACCTTAGAATGTGTTTGAATGTTGTTGGAATTACGTAGATATTGCTTCGAAGCACCTTTGAAGGTGTTTGAATGTTGTTGGAATTACGTAGATATTGCTTCGAAGCACCTTAGAATGTGTTTGAATGTTGTTGGAATTACGTAGATATTGCTTCGAAGCACCTTAGAATGTGTTTGAATGTTGTTGGAATTACGTAGAAATTGCTTCGAAGCACCTTAGAAGGTGTTTGAATGTTGTTGGAGTTACGTAGAAATTGCTTCGAAGCACCTTAGAAGGTGTTTGAATGTTGTTGGAATCACGTAGATATTGCTTCGAAGCACCTTAGAAGGTGTTTGAATGTTGTTGGAATTACGTAGATATTGCTTCGAAGCACCTTAGAAGGTGTTTGAATGTTGTTGGAATTACGTAGATATTGCTTCGAAGCACCTTAGAAGGTGTTTGAATGTTGTTGGAATTACGTAGATATTGCTTCGAAGCACCTTAGAATGTGTTTGAATGTTGTTGGAATTACGTGGATATTGCTTCGAAGCACCTTAGAATGTGTTTGAATGTTGTTGGAATTACGTAGATATTGCTTCGAAGCACCTTAGAAGGTGTTTGAATGTTGTTGGAATTACGTAGATATTGCTTCGAAGCACCTTAGAAGGTGTTTGAATGTTGTTGGAATTACGTAGATATTGCTTCGAAGCACTTTTGAAGGTGTTTGAATGTTGTTGGAATTACGTAGATATTGCTTCGAAGCACTTTTGAAGGTGTTTGAATGTTGTTGGAATTACGTAGATATTGCTTCGAAGCACCTTAGAAGGTGTTTGAATGTTGTTGGAATTACGTAGATATTGCTTCGAAGCACCTTAGAAGGTGTTTGAATGTTGTTGGAATTACGTAGATATTGCTTCGAAGCACCTTAGAAGGTGTTTGAATGTTGTTGGAATTACGTAGATATTGCTTCGAAGCACCTTTGAAGGTGTTTGAATGTTGTTGGAATTACGTAGATATTGCTTCGAAGCACCTTAGAATGTGTTTGAATGTTGTTGGAATTACGTAGATATTGCTTCGAAGCACCTTAGAAGGTGTTTGAATGTTGTTGGAATTACGTAGATATTGCTTCGAAGCACCTTAGAAGGTGTTTGAATGTTGTTGGAATTACGTAGATATTGCTTCGAAGCACTTTTGAAGGTGTTTGAATGTTGTTGGAATTACGTAGATATTGCTTCGAAGCACTTTTGAAGGTGTTTGAATGTTGTTGGAATTACGTAGATATTGCTTCGAAGCACCTTTGAAGGTGTTTGAATGTTGTTGGAATTACGTAGATATTGCTTCGAAGCACCTTAGAATGTGTTTGAATGTTGTTGGAATTACGTAGATATTGCTTCGAAGCACCTTAGAATGTGTTTGAATGTTGTTGGAATTACGTAGATATTGCTTCGAAGCACCTTAGAAGGTGTTTGAATGTTGTTGGAATTACGTAGATATTGCTTCGAAGCACCTTAGAATGTGTTTGAATGTTGTTGGAATTACGTGGATATTGCTTCGAAGCACCTTTGAAGGTGTTTGAATGTTGTTGGAATTACGTAGATATTGCTTCGAAGCACCTTAGAAGGTGTTTGAATGTTGTTGGAATTACGTAGATATTGCTTCGAAGCACCTTAGAATGTGTTTGAATGTTGTTGGAATTACGTAGATATTGCTTCGAAGCACCTTAGAAGGTGTTTGAATGTTGTTGGAATTACGTAGATATTGCTTCGAAGCACCTTAGAATGTGTTTGAATGTTGTTGGAATTACGTGGATATTGCTTCGAAGCACCTTAGAAGGTGTTTGAATGTTGTTGGAATTACGTAGATATTGCTTCGAAGCACCTTTGAAGGTGTTTGAATGTTGTTGGAATTACGTAGATATTGCTTCGAAGCACCTTAGAATGTGTTTGAATGTTGTTGGAATTACGTAGATATTGCTTCGAAGCACCTTAGAAGGTGTTTGAATGTTGTTGGAATTACGTAGATATTGCTTCGAAGCACCTTAGAAGGTGTTTGAATGTTGTTGGAATTACGTAGATATTGCTTCGAAGCACTTTTGAAGGTGTTTGAATGTTGTTGGAATTACGTAGATATTGCTTCGAAGCACTTTTGAAGGTGTTTGAATGTTGTTGGAATTACGTAGATATTGCTTCGAAGCACCTTTGAAGGTGTTTGAATGTTGTTGGAATTACGTAGATATTGCTTCGAAGCACCTTAGAATGTGTTTGAATGTTGTTGGAATTACGTAGATATTGCTTCGAAGCACCTTTGAAGGTGTTTGAATGTTGTTGGAATTACGTAGATATTGCTTCGAAGCACCTTAGAAGGTGTTTGAATGTTGTTGGAATTACGTAGATATTGCTTCGAAGCACCTTAGAATGTGTTTGAATGTTGTTGGAATTACGTAGATATTGCTTCGAAGCACCTTAGAAGGTGTTTGAATGTTGTTGGAATTACGTAGATATTGCTTCGAAGCACCTTAGAATGTGTTTGAATGTTGTTGGAATTACGTGGATATTGCTTCGAAGCACCTTTGAAGGTGTTTGAATGTTGTTGGAATTACGTAGATATTGCTTCGAAGCACCTTTGAAGGTGTTTGAATGTTGTTGGAATTACGTAGATATTGCTTCGAAGCACTTTTGAAGGTGTTTGAATGTTGTTGGAATTACGTAGATATTGCTTCGAAGCACCTTTGAAGGTGTTTGAATGTTGTTGGAATTACGTAGATATTGCTTCGAAGCACCTTAGAAGGTGTTTGAATGTTGTTGGAATTACGTAGATATTGCTTCGAAGCACCTTAGAATGTGTTTGAATGTTGTTGGAATTACGTGGATATTGCTTCGAAGCACCTTTGAAGGTGTTTGAATGTTGTTGGAATTACGTAGATATTGCTTCGAAGCACCTTAGAAGGTGTTTGAATGTTGTTGGAATTACGTAGATATTGCTTCGAAGCACCTTAGAATGTGTTTGAATGTTGTTGGAATTACGTAGATATTGCTTCGAAGCACCTTAGAAGGTGTTTGAATGTTGTTGGAATTACGTAGATATTGCTTCGAAGCACCTTAGAATGTGTTTGAATGTTGTTGGAATTACGTGGATATTGCTTCGAAGCACCTTTGAAGGTGTTTGAATGTTGTTGGAATTACGTAGATATTGCTTCGAAGCACCTTTGAAGGTGTTTGAATGTTGTTGGAATTACGTAGATATTGCTTCGAAGCACCTTAGAATGTGTTTGAATGTTGTTGGAATTACGTAGATATTGCTTCGAAGCACCTTAGAATGTGTTTGAATGTTGTTGGAATTACGTAGATATTGCTTCGAAGCACCTTTGAAGGTGTTTGAATGTTGTTGGAATTACGTAGATATTGCTTCGAAGCACCTTAGAATGTGTTTGAATGTTGTTGGAATTACGTAGATATTGCTTCGAAGCACCTTAGAATGTGTTTGAATGTTGTTGGAATTACGTAGATATTGCTTCGAAGCACCTTAGAAGGTGTTTGAATGTTGTTGGAATTACGTAGATATTGCTTCGAAGCACCTTAGAATGTGTTTGAATGTTGTTGGAATTACGTGGATATTGCTTCGAAGCACCTTTGAAGGTGTTTGAATGTTGTTGGAATTACGTAGATATTGCTTCGAAGCACCTTAGAAGGTGTTTGAATGTTGTTGGAATTACGTAGATATTGCTTCGAAGCACCTTAGAAGGTGTTTGAATGTTGTTGGAATTACGTAGATATTGCTTCGAAGCACCTTAGAATGTGTTTGAATGTTGTTGGAATTACGTGGATATTGCTTCGAAGCACCTTAGAATGTGTTTGAATGTTGTTGGAATTACGTAGATATTGCTTCGAAGCACCTTTGAAGGTGTTTGAATGTTGTTGGAATTACGTAGATATTGCTTCGAAGCACCTTAGAATGTGTTTGAATGTTGTTGGAATTACGTAGATATTGCTTCGAAGCACCTTAGAATGTGTTTGAATGTTGTTGGAATTACGTGGATATTGCTTCGAAGCACCTTTGAAGGTGTTTGAATGTTGTTGGAATTACGTAGATATTGCTTCGAAGCACCTTAGAAGGTGTTTGAATGTTGTTGGAATTACGTAGATATTGCTTCGAAGCACCTTAGAAGGTGTTTGAATGTTGTTGGAATTACGTAGATATTGCTTCGAAGCACCTTAGAATGTGTTTGAATGTTGTTGGAATTACGTGGATATTGCTTCGAAGCACCTTTGAAGGTGTTTGAATGTTGTTGGAATTACGTAGATATTGCTTCGAAGCACCTTAGAAGGTGTTTGAATGTTGTTGGAATTACGTAGATATTGCTTCGAAGCACCTTAGAATGTGTTTGAATGTTGTTGGAATTACGTGGATATTGCTTCGAAGCACCTTTGAAGGTGTTTGAATGTTGTTGGAATTACGTAGATATTGCTTCGAAGCACCTTAGAAGGTGTTTGAATGTTGTTGGAATTACGTAGATATTGCTTCGAAGCACCTTAGAATGTGTTTGAATGTTGTTGGAATTACGTAGATATTGCTTCGAAGCACCTTTGAAGGTGTTTGAATGTTGTTGGAATTACGTAGATATTGCTTCGAAGCACCTTAGAATGTGTTTGAATGTTGTTGGAATTACGTAGATATTGCTTCGAAGCACCTTAGAATGTGTTTGAATGTTGTTGGAATTACGTAGATATTGCTTCGAAGCACCTTAGAAGGTGTTTGAATGTTGTTGGAATTACGTAGAAATTGCTTCGAAGCACCTTAGAAGGTGTTTGAATGTTGTTGGAATTACGTAGATATTGCTTCGAAGCACCTTAGAATGTGTTTGAATGTTGTTGGAATTACGTGGATATTGCTTCGAAGCACCTTAGAATGTGTTTGAATGTTGTTGGAATTACGTAGATATTGCTTCGAAGCACCTTTGAAGGTGTTTGAATGTTGTTGGAATTACGTAGATATTGCTTCGAAGCACCTTAGAATGTGTTTGAATGTTGTTGGAATTACGTAGATATTGCTTCGAAGCACCTTTGAAGGTGTTTGAATGTTGTTGGAATTACGTAGATATTGCTTCGAAGCACCTTAGAATGTGTTTGAATGTTGTTGGAATTACGTAGATATTGCTTCGAAGCACCTTTGAAGGTGTTTGAATGTTGTTGGAATTACGTAGATATTGCTTCGAAGCACCTTAGAAGGTGTTTGAATGTTGTTGGAATTACGTAGATATTGCTTCGAAGCACCTTAGAAGGTGTTTGAATGTTGTTGGAATTACGTAGATATTGCTTCGAAGCACCTTAGAATGTGTTTGAATGTTGTTGGAATTACGTGGATATTGCTTCGAAGCACCTTTGAAGGTGTTTGAATGTTGTTGGAATTACGTAGATATTGCTTCGAAGCACCTTAGAAGGTGTTTGAATGTTGTTGGAATTACGTAGATATTGCTTCGAAGCACCTTAGAATGTGTTTGAATGTTGTTGGAATTACGTGGATATTGCTTCGAAGCACCTTTGAAGGTGTTTGAATGTTGTTGGAATTACGTAGATATTGCTTCGAAGCACCTTAGAATGTGTTTGAATGTTGTTGGAATTACGTAGATATTGCTTCGAAGCACCTTAGAAGGTGTTTGAATGTTGTTGGAATTACGTAGATATTGCTTCGAAGCACCTTAGAATGTGTTTGAATGTTGTTGGAATCACGTAGATATTGCTTCGAAGCACCTTTGAAGGTGTTTGAATGTTGTTGGAATTACGTAGATATTGCTTCGAAGCACCTTTGAAGGTGTTTGAATGTTGTTGGAATTACGTAGATATTGCTTCGAAGCACCTTTGAAGGTGTTTGAATGTTGTTGGAATTACGTAGATATTGCTTCGAAGCACCTTAGAATGTGTTTGAATGTTGTTGGAATTACGTAGATATTGCTTCGAAGCACCTTTGAAGGTGTTTGAATGTTGTTGGAATTACGTAGATATTGCTTCGAAGCACCTTTGAAGGTGTTTGAATGTTGTTGGAATTACGTAGATATTGCTTCGAAGCACCTTAGAATGTGTTTGAATGTTGTTGGAATTACGTGGATATTGCTTCGAAGCACCTTTGAAGGTGTTTGAATGTTGTTGGAATTACGTAGATATTGCTTCGAAGCACCTTAGAAGGTGTTTGAATGTTGTTGGAATTACGTAGATATTGCTTCGAAGCACCTTAGAATGTGTTTGAATGTTGTTGGAATTACGTGGATATTGCTTCGAAGCACCTTTGAAGGTGTTTGAATGTTGTTGGAATTACGTAGATATTGCTTCGAAGCACCTTAGAAGGTGTTTGAATGTTGTTGGAATTACGTAGATATTGCTTCGAAGCACCTTAGAAGGTGTTTGAATGTTGTTGGAATTACGTAGATATTGCTTCGAAGCACCTTAGAATGTGTTTGAATGTTGTTGGAATCACGTAGATATTGCTTCGAAGCACCTTTGAAGGTGTTTGAATGTTGTTGGAATTACGTAGATATTGCTTCGAAGCACCTTTGAAGGTGTTTGAATGTTGTTGGAATTACGTAGATATTGCTTCGAAGCACCTTTGAAGGTGTTTGAATGTTGTTGGAATTACGTAGATATTGCTTCGAAGCACCTTAGAATGTGTTTGAATGTTGTTGGAATTACGTGGATATTGCTTCGAAGCACCTTTGAAGGTGTTTGAATGTTGTTGGAATTACGTAGATATTGCTTCGAAGCACCTTAGAAGGTGTTTGAATGTTGTTGGAATTACGTAGATATTGCTTCGAAGCACCTTAGAATGTGTTTGAATGTTGTTGGAATTACGTGGATATTGCTTCGAAGCACCTTTGAAGGTGTTTGAATGTTGTTGGAATTACGTAGATATTGCTTCGAAGCACCTTAGAAGGTGTTTGAATGTTGTTGGAATTACGTAGATATTGCTTCGAAGCACCTTAGAAGGTGTTTGAATGTTGTTGGAATTACGTAGATATTGCTTCGAAGCACCTTAGAATGTGTTTGAATGTTGTTGGAATCACGTAGATATTGCTTCGAAGCACCTTTGAAGGTGTTTGAATGTTGTTGGAATTACGTAGATATTGCTTCGAAGCACCTTTGAAGGTGTTTGAATGTTGTTGGAATTACGTAGATATTGCTTCGAAGCACCTTTGAAGGTGTTTGAATGTTGTTGGAATTACGTAGATATTGCTTCGAAGCACCTTAGAATGTGTTTGAATGTTGTTGGAATTACGTAGATATTGCTTCGAAGCACCTTTGAAGGTGTTTGAATGTTGTTGGAATTACGTAGATATTGCTTCGAAGCACCTTTGAAGGTGTTTGAATGTTGTTGGAATTACGTAGATATTGCTTCGAAGCACCTTAGAATGTGTTTGAATGTTGTTGGAATTACGTAGATATTGCTTCGAAGCACCTTAGAATGTGTTTGAATGTTGTTGGAATTACGTAGATATTGCTTCGAAGCACCTTAGAATGTGTTTGAATGTTGTTGGAATTACGTGGATATTGCTTCGAAGCACCTTTGAAGGTGTTTGAATGTTGTTGGAATTACGTAGATATTGCTTCGAAGCACCTTTGAAGGTGTTTGAATGTTGTTGGAATTACGTAGATATTGCTTCGAAGCACCTTAGAATGTGTTTGAATGTTGTTGGAATTACGTAGATATTGCTTCGAAGCACCTTAGAATGTGTTTGAATGTTGTTGGAATTACGTAGATATTGCTTCGAAGCACCTTTGAAGGTGTTTGAATGTTGTTGGAATTACGTAGATATTGCTTCGAAGCACCTTAGAATGTGTTTGAATGTTGTTGGAATTACGTAGATATTGCTTCGAAGCACCTTAGAATGTGTTTGAATGTTGTTGGAATTACGTAGATATTGCTTCGAAGCACCTTAGAAGGTGTTTGAATGTTGTTGGAATTACGTAGATATTGCTTCGAAGCACCTTAGAATGTGTTTGAATGTTGTTGGAATTACGTGGATATTGCTTCGAAGCACCTTTGAAGGTGTTTGAATGTTGTTGGAATTACGTAGATATTGCTTCGAAGCACCTTAGAAGGTGTTTGAATGTTGTTGGAATTACGTAGATATTGCTTCGAAGCACCTTAGAAGGTGTTTGAATGTTGTTGGAATTACGTAGATATTGCTTCGAAGCACCTTAGAATGTGTTTGAATGTTGTTGGAATTACGTGGATATTGCTTCGAAGCACCTTAGAATGTGTTTGAATGTTGTTGGAATTACGTAGATATTGCTTCGAAGCACCTTTGAAGGTGTTTGAATGTTGTTGGAATTACGTAGATATTGCTTCGAAGCACCTTAGAATGTGTTTGAATGTTGTTGGAATTACGTAGATATTGCTTCGAAGCACCTTAGAATGTGTTTGAATGTTGTTGGAATTACGTGGATATTGCTTCGAAGCACCTTTGAAGGTGTTTGAATGTTGTTGGAATTACGTAGATATTGCTTCGAAGCACCTTAGAAGGTGTTTGAATGTTGATGGAATCACGTAGATATTGCTTCGAAGCACCTTAGAAGGTGTTTGAATGTTGTTGGAATTACGTAGATATTGCTTCGAAGCACCTTAGAATGTGTTTGAATGTTGTTGGAATTACGTGGATATTGCTTCGAAGCACCTTTGAAGGTGTTTGAATGTTGTTGGAATTACGTAGATATTGCTTCGAAGCACCTTAGAAGGTGTTTGAATGTTGTTGGAATTACGTAGATATTGCTTCGAAGCACCTTAGAATGTGTTTGAATGTTGTTGGAATTACGTGGATATTGCTTCGAAGCACCTTTGAAGGTGTTTGAATGTTGTTGGAATTACGTAGATATTGCTTCGAAGCACCTTAGAAGATGTTTGGATGTTGTTGGAATTACGTAGATATTGCTTCGAAGCACCTTAGAATGTGTTTGAATGTTGTTGGAATTACGTAGATATTGCTTCGAAGCACCTTTGAAGGTGTTTGAATGTTGTTGGAATTACGTAGATATTGCTTCGAAGCACCTTAGAATGTGTTTGAATGTTGTTGGAATTACGTAGATATTGCTTCGAAGCACCTTAGAATGTGTTTGAATGTTGTTGGAATTACGTAGATATTGCTTCGAAGCACCTTAGAAGGTGTTTGAATGTTGTTGGAATTACGTAGAAATTGCTTCGAAGCACCTTAGAAGGTGTTTGAATGTTGTTGGAATTACGTAGATATTGCTTCGAAGCACCTTAGAATGTGTTTGAATGTTGTTGGAATTACGTGGATATTGCTTCGAAGCACCTTAGAATGTGTTTGAATGTTGTTGGAATTACGTAGATATTGCTTCGAAGCACCTTTGAAGGTGTTTGAATGTTGTTGGAATTACGTAGATATTGCTTCGAAGCACCTTAGAATGTGTTTGAATGTTGTTGGAATTACGTAGATATTGCTTCGAAGCACCTTAGAATGTGTTTGAATGTTGTTGGAATTACGTAGATATTGCTTCGAAGCACCTTAGAAGGTGTTTGAATGTTGTTGGAATTACGTAGATATTGCTTCGAAGCACCTTAGAATGTGTTTGAATGTTGTTGGAATTACGTGGATATTGCTTCGAAGCACCTTAGAATGTGTTTGAATGTTGTTGGAATTACGTAGATATTGCTTCGAAGCACCTTTGAAGGTGTTTGAATGTTGTTGGAATTACGTAGAAATTGCTTCGAAGCACCTTAGAAGGTGTTTGAATGTTGTTGGAATCACGTAGATATTGCTTCGAAGCACCTTAGAAGGTGTTTGAATGTTGTTGGAATTACGTAGATATTGCTCCGAAGCACCTTTGAAGGTGTTTGAATGTTGTTGGAATTACGTAGAAATTGCTTCGAAGCACCTTAGAAGGTGTTTGAATGTTGTTGGAATCACGTAGATATTGCTTCGAAGCACCTTAGAAGGTGTTTGAATGTTGTTGGAATTACGTAGATATTGCTCCGAAGCACCTTAGAATGTGTTTGAATGTTGTTGGAATTACGTAGATATTGCTTCGAAGCACCTTAGAATGTGTTTGTATGTTGTTGGAATTACGTAGATATTGCTTCGAAGCACCTTAGAATGTGTTTGAATGTTGTTGGAATTACGTGGATATTGCTTCGAAGCACCTTAGAATGTGTTTGAATGTTGTTGGAATTACGTAGATATTGCTTCGAAGCACCTTAGAATGTGTTTGTATGTTGTTGGAATTACGTAGATATTGCTTCGAAGCACCTTAGAATGTGTTTGAATGTTGTTGGAATTACGTGGATATTGCTTCGAAGCACCTTAGAATGTGTTTGAATGTTGTTGGAATTACGTAGATATTGCTTCGAAGCACCTTAGAATGTGTTTGAATGTTGTTGGAATTACGTGGATATTGCTTCGAAGCACCTTTGAAGGTGTTTGAATGTTGTTGGAATTACGTAGATATTGCTTCGAAGCACCTTAGAATGTGTTTGAATGTTGTTGGAATTACGTAGAAATTGCTTCGAAGCACCTTTGAAGGTGTTTGAATGTTGTTGGAATTACGTAAATATTGCTTCGAAGCACCTTAGAAGGTGTTTGAATGTTGTTGGAATTACGTAGATATTGCTTCGAAGCACCTTAGAATGTGTTTGTATGTTGTTGGAATTACGTAGATATTGCTTCGAAGCACCTTAGAATGTGTTTGAATGTTGTTGGAATTACGTGGATATTGCTTCGAAGCACCTTTGAAGGTGTTTGAATGTTGTTGGAATTACGTAGATATTGCTTCGAAGCACCTTAGAATGTGTTTGAATGTTGTTGGAATTACGTAGAAATTGCTTCGAAGCACCTTAGAAGGTGTTTGAATGTTGTTGGAATTACGTAGATATTGCTTCGAAGCACCTTAGAATGTGTTTGAATGTTGTTGGAATTACGTGGATATTGCTTCGAAGCACCTTAGAATGTGTTTGAATGTTGTTGGAATTACGTAGATATTGCTTCGAAGCACCTTTGAAGGTGTTTGAATGTTGTTGGAATTACGTAGATATTGCTTCGAAGCACCTTAGAATGTGTTTGAATGTTGTTGGAATTACGTAGATATTGCTTCGAAGCACCTTAGAATGTGTTTGAATGTTGTTGGAATTACGTAGATATTGCTTCGAAGCACCTTAGAAGGTGTTTGAATGTTGTTGGAATTACGTAGATATTGCTTCGAAGCACCTTAGAATGTGTTTGAATGTTGTTGGAATTACGTGGATATTGCTTCGAAGCACCTTAGAATGTGTTTGAATGTTGTTGGAATTACGTAGATATTGCTCCGAAGCACCTTTGAAGGTGTTTGAATGTTGTTGGAATTACGTAGAAATTGCTTCGAAGCACCTTAGAAGGTGTTTGAATGTTGTTGGAATTACGTGGATATTGCTTCGAAGCACCTTAGAATGTGTTTGAATGTTGTTGGAATTACGTAGATATTGCTCCGAAGCACCTTTGAAGGTGTTTGAATGTTGTTGGAATTACGTAGAAATTGCTTCGAAGCACCTTAGAAGGTGTTTGAATGTTGTTGGAATCACGTAGATATTGCTTCGAAGCACCTTAGAAGGTGTTTGAATGTTGTTGGAATTACGTAGATATTGCTCCGAAGCACCTTTGAAGGTGTTTGAATGTTGTTGGAATTACGTAGAAATTGCTTCGAAGCACCTTAGAAGGTGTTTGAATGTTGTTGGAATCACGTAGATATTGCTTCGAAGCACCTTAGAATGTGTTTGAATGTTGTTGGAATTACGTGGATATTGCTTCGAAGCACCTTAGAATGTGTTTGAATGTTGTTGGAATTACGTAGATATTGCTTCGAAGCACCTTAGAATGTGTTTGTATGTTGTTGGAATTACGTAGATATTGCTTCGAAGCACCTTAGAATGTGTTTGAATGTTGTTGGAATTACGTGGATATTGCTTCGAAGCACCTTAGAATGTGTTTGAATGTTGTTGGAATTACGTAGATATTGCTTCGAAGCACCTTAGAATGTGTTTGAATGTTGTTGGAATTACGTGGATATTGCTTCGAAGCACCTTTGAAGGTGTTTGAATGTTGTTGGAATTACGTAGATATTGCTTCGAAGCACCTTAGAATGTGTTTGAATGTTGTTGGAATTACGTAGAAATTGCTTCGAAGCACCTTTGAAGGTGTTTGAATGTTGTTGGAATTACGTAAATATTGCTTCGAAGCACCTTAGAAGGTGTTTGAATGTTGTTGGAATTACGTAGATATTGCTTCGAAGCACCTTAGAATGTGTTTGTATGTTGTTGGAATTACGTAGATATTGCTTCGAAGCACCTTAGAATGTGTTTGAGTGTGTTTGGAAGTACGTAGAAACTGCTTCGAAGCACCTTAGAATGTGTTTGAGTGTGTTTGGAAGTACGTAGAAACTGCTTCGAAGCACCTTAGAATGTGTTTGAGTATGTTTGGAAGTACGTAGAAACTGCTTCGAAGCACCTTAGAATGTGTTTGAGTGTGTTTGGAAGTACGTAGAAACTGCTTCGAAGCACCTTAGAATGTGTTTGAGTATGTTTGGAAGTACGTAGAAACTGCTTCGAAGCACCTTAGAATGTGTTTGAGTATGTTTGGAAGTACGTAGAAACTGCTTCGAAGCACCTTAGAATGTGTTTGAGTATGTTTGGAAGTACTTAGAAACTGCTTCGAAGCACCTTAAAAGTTGTTTGAGTGTGTTTGGAAGTACGTAGAAACTGCTTCGAAGCACCTTAGAATGTGTTTGAGTATGTTTGGAAGTTCGTAGAAACTGCTTCGAAGCACCTTAGAATGTGTTCGAGTGTGTTTGGAAGTACGTAGAAACTGCTTCGAAGCACCTTAGAATGTGTTTGAATGTTGTTGGAATTACGTGGATATTGCTTCGAAGCACCTTAGAATGTGTTTGAGTGTGTTTGGAAGTACGTAGAAACTGCTTCGAAGCACCTTAGAATGTGTTTGAATGTGTTTGGAAGTACGTAGAAACTGCTTCGATGCACCTTAAAAGGTGTTTGAGTGTGTTTGGAAGTACGTAGAAACTGCTTCGAAGCACCTTAGAATGTGTTTGAGTATGTTTGGAAGTACGTAGAAACTGCTTCGAAGCACCTTAGAATGTGTTCGAGTGTGTTTGGAAGTACGTAGAAACTGCTTCGAAGCACCTTAGAAGGTGTTTGAATGTGTTTGGAAGTACGTAGAAACTGCTTCGAAGCACCTTAGAATGTGTTTGAGTGTGTTTGGAAGTACGTAGAAACTGCTTCGAAGCACCTTAGAATGTGTTTGAGTATGTTTGGAAGTACTTAGAAACTGCTTCGAAGCACCTTAGAATGTGTTTGAGTGTGTTTGGAAGTACGTAGAAACTGCTTCGAAGCACCTTAGAATGTGTTTGAATGTGTTTGGAAGTACGTAGAAACTGCTTCGAAGCACCTTAGAATGTGTTTGAGTGTGTTTGGAAGTACGTAGAAACTGCTTCGAAGCACCTTAGAATGTGTTTGAGTGTGTTTGGAAGTACTTAGAAACTGCTTCGAAGCACCTTAGAATGTGTTTGAGTGTGTTTGGAAGTACGTAGAAACTGCTTCGAAGCACCTTAGAATGTGTTTGAGTGTGTTTGGAAGTACGTAGAAACTGCTTCGAAGCACCTTAGAATGTGTTTGAGTATGTTTGGAAGTTCGTAGAAACTGCTTCGAAGCACCTTAGAATGTGTTTGAGTATGTTTGGAAGTACGTAGAAACTGCTTCGAAGCACCTTAGAATGTGTTTGAGTATGTTTGGAAGTACGTAGAAACTGCTTCGAAGCACCTTAGAATGTGTTTGAGTATGTTTGGAAGTACGTAGAAACTGCTTCGAAGCACCTTAGAATGTGTTTGAGTATGTTTGGAAGTACGTAGAAACTGCTTCGAAGCACCTTAGAATGTGTTTGAGTATGTTTGGAAGTACTTAGAAACTGCTTCGAAGCACCTTAGAATGTGTTTGAGTGTGTTTGGAAGTACGTAGAAACTGCTTCGAAGCACCTTAGAATGTGTTTGAATGTGTTTGGAAGTACGTAGAAACTGCTTCGAAGCACCTTAGAATGTGTTTGAGTGTGTTTGGAAGTACGTAGAAACTGCTTCGAAGCACCTTAGAATGTGTTTGAGTGTGTTTGGAAGTACTTAGAAACTGCTTCGAAGCACCTTAGAATGTGTTTGAGTGTGTTTGGAAGTACGTAGAAACTGCTTCGAAGCACCTTAGAATGTGTTTGAGTGTGTTTGGAAGTACGTAGAAACTGCTTCGAAGCACCTTAGAATGTGTTTGAGTATGTTTGGAAGTACGTAGAAACTGCTTCGAAGCACCTTAGAATGTGTTTGAGTATGTTTGGAAGTACGTAGAAACTGCTTCGAAGCACCTTAGAATGTGTTTGAGTATGTTTGGAAGTACTTAGAAACTGCTTCGAAGCACCTTAGAATGTGTTTGAGTGTGTTTGGAAGTACGTAGAAACTGCTTCGAAGCACCTTAGAATGTGTTTGAATGTGTTTGGAAGTACGTAGAAACTGCTTCGATGCACCTTAAAAGGTGTTTGAGTGTGTTTGGAAGTACGTAGAAACTGCTTCGAAGCACCTTAGAATGTGTTTGAATGTGTTTGGAAGTACGTAGAAACTGCTTCGAAGCACCTTAAAAGTTGTTTGAGTGTGTTTGGAAGTACGTAGAAACTGCTTCGAAGCACCTTAGAATGTGTTTGAATGTGTTTGGAAGTACGTAGAAACTGCTTCGAAGCACCTTAGAATGTGTTTGAGTGTGTTTGGAAGTACGTAGAAACTGCTTCGAAGCACCTTAGAATGTGTTTGAGTGTGTTTGGAAGTACGTAGAAACTGCTTCGAAGCACCTTAGAATGTGTTTGAGTGTGTTTGGAAGTACGTAGAAACTGCTTCGAAGCACCTTAGAATGTGTTTGAATGTGTTTGGAAGTACGTAGAAACTGCTTCGAAGCACCTTAGAATGTGTTTGAGTATGTTTGGAAGTACGTAGAAACTGCTTCGAAGCACCTTAGAATGTGTATGAGTGTGTTTGGAAGTACGTAGAAACTGCTTCGAAGCACCTTAGAATGTGTTTGAATGTGTTTGGAAGTACGTAGAAACTGCTTCGAAGCACCTTAGAATGTGTTTGAGTGTGTTTGGAAGTACGTAGAAACTGCTTCGAAGCACCTTAGAATGTGTTTGAGTGTGTTTGGAAGTACGTAGAAACTGCTTCGAAGCACCTTAGAATGTGTTTGAGTGTGTTTGGAAGTACGTAGAAACTGCTTCGAAGCACCTTAGAATGTGTTTGAGTATGTTTGGAAGTTCGTAGAAACTGCTTCGAAGCACCTTAGAATGTGTTTGAGTATGTTTGGAAGTACGTAGAAACTGCTTCGAAGCACCTTAGAATGTGTTTGAGTGTGTTTGGAAGTACGTAGAAACTGCTTCGAAGCACCTTAGAATGTGTTTGAATGTGTTTGGAAGTACGTAGAAACTGCTTCGATGCACCTTAAAAGGTGTTTGAGTGTGTTTGGAAGTACGTAGAAACTGCTTCGAAGCACCTTAGAATGTGTTTGAATGTGTTTGGAAGTACGTAGAAACTGCTTCGAAGCACCTTAAAAGGTGTTTGAGTGTGTTTGGAAGTACGTAGAAACTGCTTCGAAGCACCTTAGAAGGTGTTTGAATGTGTTTGGAAGTACGTAGAAACTGCTTCGAAGCACCTTAGAATGTGTTTGAGTGTGTTTGGAAGTTCGTAGAAACTGCTTCGAAGCACCTTAGAATGTGTTTGAGTATGTTTGGAAGTACGTAGAAACTGCTTCGAAGCACCTTAGAATGTGTTTGAGTGTGTTTGGAAGTACGTAGAAACTGCTTCGAAGCACCTTAGAATGTGTTTGAGTATGTTTGGAAGTACGTAGAAACTGCTTCGAAGCACCTTAGAATGTGTTCGAGTGTGTTTGGAAGTACGTAGAAACTGCTTCGAAGCACCTTAGAAGGTGTTTGAATGTGTTTGGAAGTACTTAGAAACTGCTTCGAAGCACCTTAGAATGTGTTTGAGTATGTTTGGAAGTACTTAGAAACTGCTTCGAAGCACCTTAGAATGTGTTTGAGTATGTTTGGAAGTACGTAGAAACTGCTTCGAAGCACCTTAGAATGTGTTCGAGTGTGTTTGGAAGTACGTAGAAACTGCTTCGAAGCACCTTAGAATGTGTTTGAATGTGTTTGGAAGTACGTAGAAACTGCTTCGAAGCACCTTAGAATGTGTTTGAGTATGTTTGGAAGTACTTAGAAACTGCTTCGAAGCACCTTAGAATGTGTTTGAGTGTGTTTGGAAGTACGTAGAAACTGCTTCGAAGCACCTTAGAAAGTGTTTGAATTTGTTTGGAAGTATGTAGAAACTGCTTCGAAGCACCTTAGAATGTGTTTGAATGTGTTTGGAAGTACGTAGAAACTGCTTCGAAGCACCTTAGAAAGTGTTTGAATGTGTTTGGAAGTACGTAGAAACTGCTTCGAAGCACCTTAGAATGTGTTTGAATGTGTTTGGAAGTACGTAGAAACTGCTTCGAAGCACCTTATAATGTGTTTGAATGTGTTTGGAAGTACGTAGAAACTGCTTCGAAGCACCTTAGAAGTATGTAGAAACTGCTTCGAAGCACCTTAGAAAGTGTTTGAATGTGTTTGGAAGTACGTAGAAACTGCTTCGAAGCACCTTATAATGTGTTTGAATGTGTTTGGAAGTACGTAGAAACTGCTTCGAAGCACCTTAGAAAGTGTTTGAATGTGTTTGGAAGTACGTAGAAACTGCCTCGAAGCACCTTAGAAGGTGTTTGAGTGTGTTTGGAAGTACGTAGAAACTGCTTCGAAGCACCTTAGAAAGTGTTTGAATGTGTTTGGAAGTATGTAGAAACTGCTTCGAAGCACCTTAGAAGGTGTTTGAATGTGTTTGGAAGTACGTAGAAACTGCTTCGAAGCACCTTGAAATGTGTTTGAATTTGTTTGGAAGTATGTAGAAACTGCTTCGAAGCACCTTAGAAAGTGTTTGAATGTGTTTGGAAGTACGTAGAAACTGCTTCGAAGCACCTTAGAATGTGTTTGAATGTGTTTGGAAGTACGTAGAAACTGCTTCGAAGCACCTTAGAAAGTGTTTGAATGTGTTTGGAAGTACGTAGAAACTGCTTCGAAGCACCTTAGAATGTGTTTGAATGTGTTTGGAAGTACGTAGAAACTGCTTCGAAGCACCTTAGAAAGTGTTTGAATTTGTTTGGAAGTATGTAGAAACTGCTTCGAAGCACCTTAGAATGTGTTTGAATGTGTTTGGAAGTACGTAGAAACTGCCTCGAAGCACCTTAGAATGTGTTTGAATGTGTTTGGAAGTACGTAGAAACTGCTTCGAAGCACCTTAGAAAGTGTTTGAATGTGTTTGGAAGTACGTAGAAACTGCTTCGAAGCACCTTAGAATGTGTTTGAATGTGTTTGGAAGTACGTAGAAACTGCTTCGAAGCACCTTATAATGTGTTTGAGTGTGTTTGGAAGTACGTAGAAACTGCTTCGAAGCAGTTTCTACAATGTAGAAACTGCTTCGAAGCACCTTAGAAAGTGTTTGAATGTGTTTGGAAGTACGTAGAAACTGCTTCGAAGCACCTTATAATGTGTTTGAATGTGTTTGGAAGTACGTAGAAACTGCTTCGAAGCACCTTAGAAAGTGTTTGAATGTGTTTGGAAGTACGTAGAAACTGCCTCGAAGCACCTTAGAAGGTGTTTGAGTGTGTTTGGAAGTACGTAGAAACTGCTTCGAAGCACCTTAGAAAGTGTTTGAATTTGTTTGGAAGTATGTAGAAACTGCCTCGAAGCACCTTAGAATGTGTTTGAATGTGTTTGGAAGTACGTAGAAACTGCTTCGAAGCACCTTAGAAAGTGTTTGAATGTGTTTGGAAGTACGTAGAAACTGCTTCGAAGCACCTTAGAATGTGTTTGAATGTGTTTGGAAGTACGTAGAAACTGCTTCGAAGCACCTTATAATGTGTTTGAATGTGTTTGGAAGTACGTAGAAACTGCTTCGAAGCACCTTAGAAGTATGTAGAAACTGCTTCGAAGCACCTTAGAAAGTGTTTGAATGTGTTTGGAAGTACGTAGAAACTGCTTCGAAGCACCTTATAATGTGTTTGAATGTGTTTGGAAGTACGTAGAAACTGCTTCGAAGCACCTTAGAAAGTGTTTGAATGTGTTTGGAAGTACGTAGAAACTGCCTCGAAGCACCTTAGAAGGTGTTTGAGTGTGTTTGGAAGTACGTAGAAACTGCTTCGAAGCACCTTAGAAAGTGTTTGAATGTGTTTGGAAGTACGGAGAAACTGCTTCGAAGCACCTTAGAATGTGTTTGAATGTGTTTGGAAGTACGTAGAAACTGCTTCGAAGCACCTTGAAATGTGTTTGAATTTGTTTGGAAGTATGTAGAAACTGCTTCGAAGCACCTTAGAAAGTGTTTGAATGTGTTTGGAAGTACGTAGAAACTGCTTCGAAGCACCTTAGAATGTGTTTGAATGTGTTTGGAAGTACGTAGAAACTGCTTCGAAGCACCTTAGAAAGTGTTTGAATGTGTTTGGAAGTACGTAGAAACTGCTTCGAAGCACCTTAGAATGTGTTTGAATGTGTTTGGAAGTACGTAGAAACTGCTTCGAAGCACCTTAGAAAGTGTTTGAATTTGTTTGGAAGTATGTAGAAACTGCTTCGAAGCACCTTAGAATGTGTTTGAATGTGTTTGGAAGTACGTAGAAACTGCTTCGAAGCACCTTAGAAAGTGTTTGAATGTGTTTGGAAGTACGTAGAAACTGCTTCGAAGCACCTTAGAATGTGTTTGAATGTGTTTGGAAGTACGTAGAAACTGCTTCGAAGCACCTTATAATGTGTTTGAATGTGTTTGGAAGTACGTAGAAACTGCTTCGAAGCACCTTAGAAGTATGTAGAAACTGCTTCGAAGCACCTTAGAAAGTGTTTGAATGTGTTTGGAAGTACGTAGAAACTGCTTCGAAGCACCTTATAATGTGTTTGAATGTGTTTGGAAGTACGTAGAAACTGCTTCGAAGCACCTTAGAAAGTGTTTGAATGTGTTTGGAAGTACGTAGAAACTGCCTCGAAGCACCTTAGAAGGTGTTTGAGTGTGTTTGGAAGTACGTAGAAACTGCTTCGAAGCACCTTAGAAAGTGTTTGAATGTGTTTGGAAGTATGTAGAAACTGCTTCGAAGCACCTTAGAAGGTGTTTGAATGTGTTTGGAAGTACGTAGAAACTGCTTCGAAGCACCTTAGAATGTGTTTGAATGTGTTTGGAAGTACGTAGAAACTGCTTCGAAGCACCTTAGAAAGTGTTTGAATGTGTTTGGAAGTACGTAGAAACCGCTTCGAAGCACCTTAGAAGTATGTAGAAACTGCTTCGAAGCACCTTAGAAAGTGTTTGAATGTGTTTGGAAGTACGTAGAAACTGCTTCGAAGCACCTTATAATGTGTTTGAATGTGTTTGGAAGTACGTAGAAACTGCTTCGAAGCACCTTGAAATGTGTTTGAATTTGTTTGGAAGTATGTAGAAACTGCCTCGAAGCACCTTAGAAGGTGTTTGAGTGTGTTTGGAAGTACGTAGAAACTGCTTCGAAGCACCTTAGAAAGTGTTTGAATGTGTTTGGAAGTATGTAGAAACTGCTTCGAAGCACCTTAGAAAGTGTTTGAATGTGTTTGGAAGTACGTAGAAACTGCTTCGAAGCACCTTAGAATGTGTTTGAATGTGTTTGGAAGTACGTAGAAACTGCTTCGAAGCACCTTAGAATGTGTTTGAATGTGTTTGGAAGTACGTAGAAACTGCTTCGAAGCACCTTAGAAAGTGTTTGAATGTGTTTCTAATTACGTAGAAACTGCTTCGAAGCACCTTAGAAAGTGTTTGAATGTGTTTGGAAGTATGTAGAAACTGCTTCGAAGCACCTTAGAAAGTGTTTGAATGTGTTTGGAAGTACGTAGAAACTGCTTCGAAGCACCTTATAATGTGTTTGAATGTGTTTGGAAGTACGTAGAAACTGCTTCGAAGCACCTTGAAATGTGTTTGAATTTGTTTGGAAGTATGTAGAAACTGCCTCGAAGCACCTTAGAAGGTGTTTGAGTGTGTTTGGAAGTACGTAGAAACTGCTTCGAAGCACCTTAGAAAGTGTTTGAATGTGTTTGGAAGTATGTAGAAACTGCTTCGAAGCACCTTAGAAAGTGTTTGAATGTGTTTGGAAGTACGTAGAAACTGCTTCGAAGCACCTTAGAATGTGTTTGAATGTGTTTGGAAGTACGTAGAAACTGCTTCGAAGCACCTTGAAATGTGTTTGAATTTGTTTGGAAGTATGTAGAAACTGCCTCGAAGCACCTTAGAAAGTGTTTGAATGTGTTTGGAAGTACGGAGAAACTGCTTCGAAGCACCTTATAATGTGTTTGAATGTGTTTGGAAGTATGTAGAAACTGCTTCGAAGCACCTTAGAAGGTGTTTGAATGTGTTTGGAAGTACGTAGAAACTGCTTCGAAGCACCTTGAAATGTGTTTGAATTTGTTTGGAAGTATGTAGAAACTGCCTCGAAGCACCTTAGAAGGTGTTTGAGTGTGTTTGGAAGTACGTAGAAACTGCTTCGAAGCACCTTAGAAAGTGTTTGAATGTGTTTGGAAGTATGTAGAAACTGCTTCGAAGCACCTTAGAAAGTGTTTGAATGTGTTTGGAAGTACGTAGAAACTGCTTCGAAGCACCTTAGAATGTGTTTGAATGTGTTTGGAAGTACGTAGAAACTGCTTCGAAGCACCTTAGAAGGTGTTTGAATGTGTTTGGAAGTACGTAGAAACTGCTTCGAAGCACCTTAGAAGGTGTTTGAATGTGTTTGGTAGTACGTAGAAACTGCTTCGAAGCACCTTAGAAAGTGTTTGAATGTGTTTGGAAGTATGTAGAAACTGCTTCGAAGCACCTTGAAATGTGTTTGAATTTGTTTGGAAGTATGTAGAAACTGCCTCGAAGCACCTTAGAAAGTGTTTGAATGTGTTTGGAAGTACGTAGAAACTGCTTCGAAGCACCTTATAATGTGTTTGAATGTGTTTGGAAGTACGTAGAAACTGCTTCGAAGCACCTTGAAATGTGTTTGAATTTGTTTGGAAGTATGTAGAAACTGCCTCGAAGCACCTTAGAAAGTGTTTGAATGTGTTTGGAAGTACGTAGAAACTGCTTCGAAGCACCTTATAATGTGTTTGAATGTGTTTGGAAGTACGTAGAAACTGCTTCGAAGCACCTTGAAATGTGTTTGAATTTGTTTGGAAGTATGTAGAAACTGCCTCGAAGCACCTTAGAAAGTGTTTGAATGTGTTTGGAAGTACGTAGAAACTGCTTCGAAGCACCTTATAATGTGTTTGAATGTGTTTGGAAGTACGTAGAAACTGCTTCGAAGCACCTTGAAATGTGTTTGAATTTGTTTGGAAGTATGTAGAAACTGCCTCGAAGCACCTTAGAAAGTGTTTGAATGTGTTTGGAAGTACGTAGAAACTGCTTCGAAGCACCTTATAATGTGTTTGAATGTGTTTGGAAGTACGTAGAAACTGCTTCGAAGCACCTTGAAATGTGTTTGAATTTGTTTGGAAGTATGTAGAAACTGCCTCGAAGCACCTTAGAAAGTGTTTGAATGTGTTTGGAAGTACGTAGAAACTGCTTCGAAGCACCTTATAATGTGTTTGAATGTGTTTGGAAGTATGTAGAAACTGCTTCGAAGCACCTTGAAATGTGTTTGAATTTGTTTGGAAGTATGTAGAAACTGCCTCGAAGCACCTTAGAAAGTGTTTGAATGTGTTTGGAAGTACGTAGAAACTGCTTCGAAGCACCTTATAATGTGTTTGAATGTGTTTGGAAGTACGTAGAAACTGCTTCGAAGCACCTTGAAATGTGTTTGAATTTGTTTGGAAGTATGTAGAAACTGCCTCGAAGCACCTTAGAAAGTGTTTGAATGTGTTTGGAAGTACGTAGAAACTGCTTCGAAGCACCTTATAATGTGTTTGAATGTGTTTGGAAGTACGTAGAAACTGCTTCGAAGCACCTTGAAATGTGTTTGAATTTGTTTGGAAGTATGTAGAAACTGCCTCGAAGCACCTTAGAAAGTGTTTGAATGTGTTTGGAAGTACGTAGAAACTGCTTCGAAGCACCTTAGAATGTGTTTGAATGTGTTTGGAAGTACGTAGAAACTGCTTCGAAGCACCTTAGAATGTGTTTGAATGTGTTTGGAAGTACGTAGAAACTGCTTCGAAGCACCTTAGAAAGTGTTTGAATGTGTTTGGAAGTACGTAGAAACTGCTTCGAAGCACCTTATAATGTGTTTGAATGTGTTTGGAAGTATGTAGAAACTGCTTCGAAGCACCTTGAAATGTGTTTGAATTTGTTTGGAAGTATGTAGAAACTGCCTCGAAGCACCTTAGAAGGTGTTTGAGTGTGTTTGGAAGTACGTAGAAACTGCTTCGAAGCACCTTAGAAAGTGTTTGAATGTGTTTGGAAGTATGTAGAAACTGCTTCGAAGCACCTTAGAAAGTGTTTGAATGTGTTTGGAAGTACGTAGAAACTGCTTCGAAGCACCTTAGAATGTGTTTGAATGTGTTTGGAAGTACGTAGAAACTGCTTCGAAGCACCTTGAAATGTGTTTGAATTTGTTTGGAAGTATGTAGAAACTGCCTCGAAGCACCTTAGAAAGTGTTTGAATGTGTTTGGAAGTACGGAGAAACTGCTTCGAAGCACCTTATAATGTGTTTGAATGTGTTTGGAAGTACGTAGAAACAGCTTCGAAGCACCTTAGAAGGTGTTTGAATGTGTTTGGAAGTACGTAGAAACTGCTTCGAAGCACCTTAGAAAGTGTTTGAATGTGTTTGGAAGCATGTAGAAACTGCTTCGAAGCACCTTAGAAAGTGTTTGAATGTGTTTGGAAGTATGTAGAAACTGCTTCGAAGCACCTTAGAAAGTGTTTGAATGTGTTTGGAAGTATGTAGAAACTGCTTCGAAGCACCTTAGAAAGTGTTTGAATGTGTTTGGAAGTACGTAGAAACTGCTTCGAAGCACCTTAGAATGTGTTTGAATGTGTTTGGAAGTACGTAGAAACTGCTTCGAAGCACCTTAGAATGTGTTTGAATGTGTTTGGAAGTACGTAGAAACTGCTTCGAAGCACCTTGAAATGTGTTTGAATTTGTTTGGAAGTATGTAGAAACTGCCTCGAAGCACCTTAGAAGGTGTTTGAGTGTGTTTGGAAGTACGTAGAAACAGCTTCGAAGCACCTTAGAAGGTGTTTTAATGTGTTTGGAAGTACGTAGAAACTGCTTCGAAGCACCTTAGAAAGTGTTTGAATGTGTTTGGAAGTACGTAGAAACTGCTTCGAAGCACCTTAGAATGTGTTTGAATGTGTTTGGAAGTACGTAGAAACTGCTTCGAAGCACCTTAGAAAGTGTTTGAATGTGTTTGGAAGTACGTAGAAACCGCTTCGAAGCACCTTAGAAGTATGTAGAAACTGCTTCGAAGCACCTTAGAAAGTGTTTGAATGTGTTTGGAAGTACGTAGAAACTGCTTCGAAGCACCTTATAATGTGTTTGAATGTGTTTGGAAGTACGTAGAAACTGCTTCGAAGCACCTTGAAATGTGTTTGAATTTGTTTGGAAGCATGTAGAAACTGCCTCGAAGCACCTTAGAAGGTGTTTGAGTGTGTTTGGAAGTACGTAGAAACTGCTTCGAAGCACCTTAGAAAGTGTTTGAATGTGTTTGGAAGTATGTAGAAACTGCTTCGAAGCACCTTAGAAAGTGTTTGAATGTGTTTGGAAGTACGTAGAAACTGCTTCGAAGCACCTTAGAATGTGTTTGAATGTGTTTGGAAGTACGTAGAAACTGCTTCGAAGCACCTTATAATGTGTTTGAATGTGTTTGGAAGTACGTAGAAACTGCTTCGAAGCACCTTGAAATGTGTTTGAATTTGTTTGGAAGCATGTAGAAACTGCCTCGAAGCACCTTAGAAGGTGTTTGAGTGTGTTTGGAAGTACGTAGAAACTGCTTCGAAGCACCTTAGAAAGTGTTTGAATGTGTTTGGAAGTATGTAGAAACTGCTTCGAAGCACCTTAGAAAGTGTTTGAATGTGTTTGGAAGTACGTAGAAACTGCTTCGAAGCACCTTAGAATGTGTTTGAATGTGTTTGGAAGTACGTAGAAACTGCTTCGAAGCACCTTATAATGTGTTTGAATGTGTTTGGAAGTACGTAGAAACTGCTTCGAAGCACCTTGAAATGTGTTTGAATTTGTTTGGAAGTATGTAGAAACTGCCTCGAAGCACCTTAGAAGGTGTTTGAGTGTGTTTGGAAGTACGTAGAAACTGCTTCGAAGCACCTTAGAAAGTGTTTGAATGTGTTTGGAAGTATGTAGAAACTGCTTCGAAGCACCTTAGAAAGTGTTTGAATGTGTTTGGAAGTACGTAGAAACTGCTTCGAAGCACCTTAGAATGTGTTTGAATGTGTTTGGAAATACGTAGAAACTGCTTCGAAGCACCTTGAAATGTGTTTGAATTTGTTTGGAAGTATGTAGAAACTGCCTCGAAGCACCTTAGAAAGTGTTTGAGTGTGTTTGGAAGTACGTAGAAACTGCTTCGAAGCACCTTAGAAAGTGTTTGAATGTGTTTGGAAGTATGTAGAAACTGCTTCGAAGCACCTTAGAAAGTGTTTGAATGTGTTTGGAAGTACGTAGAAACTGCTTCGAAGCACCTTAAAAGGTGTTTGAATGTGTTTGGAAGTACGTAGAAACTGCTTCGAGGCACCTTAGAAAGTGTTTGAATGTGTTTGAAAGTACGTAGAAACTGCTTCGAAGCACCTTAGAAAGTGTTTGAATGTGTTTGGAAGTACGTAGAAACTGCTTCGAAGCACCTTAGAAGGTGTTTGAGTGTGTTTGGAAGTACGTAGAAACTGCTTCGAAGCACCTTATAATGTGTTTGAATGTGTTTGGAAGTACGTAGAAACTGCTTCGAAGCACCTTATAATGTGTTTGAATGTGTTTGGAAGTACGTAGAAACTGCTTCGAAGCACCTTAGAAAGTGTTTGAATGTGTTTGGAAGTATGTAGAAACTGCTTCGAAGCACCTTAGAAAGTGTTTGAATGTGTTTGGAAGTATGTAGAAACTGCTTCGAAGCACCTTAGAAAGTGTTTGAATGTGTTTGGAAGTATGTAGAAACTGCTTCGAAGCACCTTAGAAAGTGTTTGAATGTGTTTGGAAGTACGTAGAAACTGCTTCGAAGCACCTTAGAATGTGTTTGAATGTGTTTGGAAGTACGTAGAAACTGCTTCGAAGCACCTTGAAATGTGTTTGAATTTGTTTGGAAGTATGTAGAAACTGCTTCGAAGCACCTTAGAAAGTGTTTGAATGTGTTTGGAAGTACGTAGAAACAGCTTCGAAGCACCTTAGAAAGTGTTTGAATGTGTTTGGAAGTATGTAGAAACTGCTTCGAAGCACCTTAGAAAGTGTTTGAATGTGTTTGGAAGTACGTAGAAACAGCTTCGAAGCACCTTAGAAAGTGTTTGAATGTGTTTGGAAGTACGTAGAAACTGCTTCGAAGCACCTTAGAATGTGTTTGAATGTGTTTGGAAGTACGTAGAAACTGCTTCGAAGCACCTTGAAATGTGTTTGAATTTGTTTGGAAGTATGTAGAAACTGCTTCGAAGCACCTTAGAAAGTGTTTGAATGTGTTTGGAAGTACGTAGAAACTGCTTCGAAGCACCTTAGAATGTGTTTGAATGTGTTTGGAAGTACGTAGAAACTGCTTCGAAGCACCTTAGAATGTGTTTGAATGTGTTTGGAAGTACGTAGAAACTGCTTCGAAGCACCTTATAATGTGTTTGAATGTGTTTGGAAGTACGTAGAAACTGCTTCGAAGCACCTTGAAATGTGTTTGAATTTGTTTGGAAGTATGTAGAAACTGCCTCGAAGCACCTTAGAAGGTGTTTGAGTGTGTTTGGAAGTACGTAGAAACAGCTTCGAAGCACCTTAGAAGGTGTTTTAATGTGTTTGGAAGTACGTAGAAACTGCTTCGAAGCACCTTAGAAAGTGTTTGAATGTGTTTGGAAGTATGTAGAAACTGCTTCGAAGCACCTTAGAAAGTGTTTGAATGTGTTTGGAAGTATGTAGAAACTGCTTCGAAGCACCTTAGAAGGTGTTTGAATGTGTTTGGAATTACGTAAAAACTGCTTCGAAGCACCTTAGAAAGTGTTTGAATGTGTTTGGAAGTATGTAGAAACTGCTTCGAAGCACCTTAGAAAGTGTTTGAATGTGTTTGGAAGTACGTAGAAACTGCTTCGAAGCACCTTAGAATGTGTTTGAATGTGTTTGGAAGTACGTAGAAACTGCTTCGAAGCACCTTAGAAAGTGTTTGAATGTGTTTGGAAGTACGTAGAAACTGCTTCGAAGCACCTTATAATGTGTTTGAATGTGTTTGGAAGTACGTAGAAACTGCTTCGAAGCACCTTGAAATGTGTTTGAATTTGTTTGGAAGTATGTAGAAACTGCCTCGAAGCACCTTAGAAGGTGTTTGAGTGTGTTTGGAAGTACGTAGAAACTGCTTCGAAGCACCTTAGAAAGTGTTTGAATGTGTTTGGAAGTATGTAGAAACTGCTTCGAAGCACCTTAGAAAGTGTTTGAATGTGTTTGGAAGTACGTAGAAACTGCTTCGAAGCACCTTAGAAAGTGTTTGAATGTGTTTGGAAGTACGTAGAAACTGCTTCGAAGCACCTTATAATGTGTTTGAATGTGTTTGGAAGTACGTAGAAACTGCTTCGAAGCACCTTAGAAAGTGTTTGAATGTGTTTGGAAGTACGTAGAAACTGCTTCGAAGCACCTTAGAAAGTGTTTGAATGTGTTTGGAAGTACGTAGAAACTGCTTCGAAGCACCTTAGAATGTGTTTGAATGTGTTTGGAAGTACGTAGAAACTGCTTCGAAGCACCTTAGAAAGTGTTTGAATGTGTTTGGAAGTACGTAGAAACTGCTTCGAAGCACCTTAGAATGTGTTTGAATGTGTTTGGAAGTACGTAGAAACTGCTTCGAAGCACCTTAGAAAGTGTTTGAATGTGTTTGGAAGTACGTAGAAACTGCTTCGAAGCACCTTATAATGTGTTTGAATGTGTTTGGAAGTACGTAGAAACTGCTTCGAAGCACCTTGAAATGTGTTTGAATTTGTTTGGAAGTATGTAGAAACTGCCACGAAGCACCTTAGAAGGTGTTTGAGTGTGTTTGGAAGTACGTAGAAACTGCTTCGAAGCACCTTAGAAAGTGTTTGAATGTGTTTGGAAGTATGTAGAAACTGCTTCGAAGCACCTTAGAAAGTGTTTGAATGTGTTTGGAAGTACGTAGAAACTGCTTCGAAGCACCTTATAATGTGTTTGAATGTGTTTGGAAGTACGTAGAAACTGCTTCGAAGCACCTTGAAATGTGTTTGAATTTGTTTGGAAGTATGTAGAAACTGCCTCGAAGCACCTTAGAAGGTGTTTGAATGTGTTTGGAAGTACGTAGAAACTGCTTCGAAGCACCTTATAATGTGTTTGAATGTGTTTGGAAGTACGTAGAAACTGCTTCGAAGCACCTTGAAATGTGTTTGAATTTGTTTGGAAGTATGTAGAAACTGCCTCGAAGCACCTTAGAAGGTGTTTGAGTGTGTTTGGAAGTACGTAGAAACAGCTTCGAAGCACCTTAGAAGGTGTTTTAATGTGTTTGGAAGTACGTAGAAACTGCTTCGAAGCACCTTAGAAAGTGTTTGAATGTGTTTGGAAGTATGTAGAAACTGCTTCGAAGCACCTTAGAAAGTGTTTGAATGTGTTTGGAAGTATGTAGAAACTGCTTCGAAGCACCTTAGAAGGTGTTTGAATGTGTTTGGAATTACGTAAAAACTGCTTCGAAGCACCTTAGAAAGTGTTTGAATGTGTTTGGAAGTATGTAGAAACTGCTTCGAAGCACCTTAGAAAGTGTTTGAATGTGTTTGGAAGTACGTAGAAACTGCTTCGAAGCACCTTAGAATGTGTTTGAATGTGTTTGGAAGTACGTAGAAACTGCTTCGAAGCACCTTAGAAAGTGTTTGAATGTGTTTGGAAGTACGTAGAAACTGCTTCGAAGCACCTTATAATGTGTTTGAATGTGTTTGGAAGTACGTAGAAACTGCTTCGAAGCACCTTGAAATGTGTTTGAATTTGTTTGGAAGTATGTAGAAACTGCCTCGAAGCACCTTAGAAGGTGTTTGAGTGTGTTTGGAAGTACGTAGAAACTGCTTCGAAGCACCTTAGAAAGTGTTTGAATGTGTTTGGAAGTATGTAGAAACTGCTTCGAAGCACCTTAGAAAGTGTTTGAATGTGTTTGGAAGTACGTAGAAACTGCTTCGAAGCACCTTGAAATGTGTTTGAATTTGTTTGGAAGTATGTAGAAACTGCCTCGAAGCACCTTAGAAGGTGTTTGAATGTGTTTGGAAGTACGTAGAAACTGCTTCGAAGCACCTTATAATGTGTTTGAATGTGTTTGGAAGTACGTAGAAACTGCTTCGAAGCACCTTGAAATGTGTTTGAATTTGTTTGGAAGTATGTAGAAACTGCCTCGAAGCACCTTAGAAGGTGTTTGAGTGTGTTTGGAAGTACGTAGAAACAGCTTCGAAGCACCTTAGAAGGTGTTTTAATGTGTTTGGAAGTACGTAGAAACTGCTTCGAAGCACCTTAGAAAGTGTTTGAATGTGTTTGGAAGTATGTAGAAACTGCTTCGAAGCACCTTAGAAAGTGTTTGAATGTGTTTGGAAGTATGTAGAAACTGCTTCGAAGCACCTTAGAAGGTGTTTGAATGTGTTTGGAATTACGTAAAAACTGCTTCGAAGCACCTTAGAAAGTGTTTGAATGTGTTTGGAAGTACATAGAAACTGCTTCGAAGCACCTTAGAAAGTGTTTGAATGTGTTTGGAAGTACGTAGAAACTGCTTCGAAGCACCTTAGAATGTGTTTGAATGTGTTTGGAAGTACGTAGAAACTGCTTCGAAGCACCTTAGAAAGTGTTTGAATGTGTTTGGAAGTACGTAGAAACTGCTTCGAAGCACCTTATAATGTGTTTGAATGTGTTTGGAAGTACGTAGAAACTGCTTCGAAGCACCTTGAAATGTGTTTGAATTTGTTTGGAAGTATGTAGAAACTGCCTCGAAGCACCTTAGAAGGTGTTTGAGTGTGTTTGGAAGTACGTAGAAACTGCTTCGAAGCACCTTAGAAAGTGTTTGAATGTGTTTGGAAGTACGTAGAAACTGCTTCGAAGCACCTTAGAAAGTGTTTGAATGTGTTTGGAAGTACGTAGAAACTGCTTCGAAGCACCTTAGAATGTGTTTGAATGTGTTTGGAAGTACGTAGAAACTGCTTCGAAGCACCTTAGAATGTGTTTGAATGTGTTTGGAAGTACGTAGAAACTGCTTCGAAGCACCTTATAATGTGTTTGAATGTGTTTGGAAGTACGTAGAAACTGCTTCGAAGCACCTTGAAATGTGTTTGAATTTGTTTGGAAGTATGTAGAAACTGCCTCGAAGCACCTTAGAAGGTGTTTGAGTGTGTTTGGAAGTACGTAGAAACAGCTTCGAAGCACCTTAGAAGGTGTTTTAATGTGTTTGGAAGTACGTAGAAACTGCTTCGAAGCACCTTAGAAAGTGTTTGAATGTGTTTGGAAGTACGTAGAAACTGCTTCGAAGCACCTTAGAAAGTGTTTGAATGTGTTTGGAAGTATGTAGAAACTGCTTCGAAGCACCTTAGAAGGTGTTTGAATGTGTTTGGAATTACGTAAAAACTGCTTCGAAGCACCTTAGAAAGTGTTTGAATGTGTTTGGAAGTATGTAGAAACTGCTTCGAAGCACCTTAGAAAGTGTTTGAATGTGTTTGGAAGTACGTAGAAACTGCTTCGAAGCACCTTAGAATGTGTTTGAATGTGTTTGGAAGTACGTAGAAACTGCTTCGAAGCACCTTAGAAAGTGTTTGAATGTGTTTGGAAGTACGTAGAAACTGCTTCGAAGCACCTTATAATGTGTTTGAATGTGTTTGGAAGTACGTAGAAACTGCTTCGAAGCACCTTGAAATGTGTTTGAATTTGTTTGGAAGTATGTAGAAACTGCCTCGAAGCACCTTAGAAGGTGTTTGAGTGTGTTT
>NW_026690076.1:0-42103 GCF_943734765.1 Anopheles ziemanni
GAGACGATGCAAAATGGTGTTTTAGAAGGTGCCTTAAAGTGACTTTAAAGAGAATGAGACGATGCAAAATGGTGTTTAGAAGGTGCTTAAGGTGACTTTAAAGAGAATGAGACGATGCAAAATGGTGTTTAGAAGGTGCTTAAAGTGACTTTAAAGAGAATGAGACGATGCAAAATGAGGTTTAGAAGGTGCTTAAAGTGACTTTAAAGAGAATGAGACGATGCAAAATGAGGTTTAGAAGGTGCTTAAAGTGACTTTAAAGAGAATGAGACGATGCAAAATGAGGTTTAGGCATCGTCTCATTCTCTTTAAAGAGAATGAGACGATGCAAAATGAGGTTTAGAAGGTGCTTAAAGTGACTTTAAAGAGAATGAGACGATGCAAAATGAGGTTTAGAAGGTGCTTAAAGTGACTTTAAAGAGAATGAGACGATGCAAAATGAGGTTTAGAAGGTGCTTAAAGTGACTTTAAAGAGAATGAGACGATGCAAAATTAGGTTTAGAAGGTGCTTAAAGTGACTTTAAAGAGAATGAGACGATGCAAAATGTAGGTTTAGAAGGTGCTTAAAGTGACTTTAAAGAGAATGAGACGATGCAAAATGAGGTTTAGAAGGTGCTTAAAGTGACTTTAAAGAGAATGAGACGATGCAAAATGAGGTTTAGAAGGTGCTTAAAGTGGCTTTAAAGAGAATGAGACGATGCAAAATGAGGTTTAGAAGGTGGCTTAAAGTGACTTTAAAAGAGAATGAGACGATGCAAAATGAGGTTTAGAAGGTGCTTAAAGTGACTTTAAAGAGAATGAGACGATGCAAAATGAGGTTAAGAAGGTGCTTAAAAGTGACTTTAAAAGAGAATGAGACGATGCAAAATGGTGTTTAGAAGGTGCTTAAAGTGACTTTAAAGAGAATGAGACGATGCAAAATGGTGTTTAGAAAGGTGCTTAAAGTGACTTTTAAAGAGAATGAGACGATGCAAAATGAGGTTTAGAAGGTGCTTTAAAGTGACTTTAAAGAGAATGAGACGATGTGAATGAGACGATGCAAAATGAGGTTTTAAAGGTGCTTAAAGTGACTTTAAAGAGAATGAGACGATGCAAAATGAGGTTTTAGAAGGTGCTTAAAGCTGACTTTAAAGAGAATGAGACGATGCAAAATGAGGTTTAGAAGGTGCTTAAAGTGACTTTAAAGAGAATGAGACGATGCAAAATGAGGTTTAGAAGGTGCTTAAAGTGACTTATAGAGAATGAGGACGATGCAAAATGTGGTTTAGAAGGTGCTTAAAGTGACTTTAAAGAGAATGAGACGATGCAAAATGAGGTTTTAGAAGGTGCTTAAAGTGACTTTAAAGAGAATGAGTCGATGCAAAATGAGGTTAAAGAAGGTGCTTAAAGTAACTTTAAAGAGAATGAGACGATGCAAAATGAGGTTTAGAAGGTGCTTAAAGTGACTTTAAGAGAATGAGACGATGCAAAATGAGGTTTAGAAGGTGCTTAAAGTGACTTTAAAGAGAATGAGACGATGCAAATGAGGTTAAGAAGGTGCTTAAAGTGACTTTAAAGAGAATGAGACGATGCAAAATGAGGTTTAGAAGGTGCTTAAAGTGACTTTAAAGAGAATGATACGATGCAAAATGAGGTTTAGAAGGTGCTTAAAGTGACTTTAAAGAGAATGAGACGATGCAAAATGAGGTTTAGAAGGTGCTTAAAGTGACTTTAAAGAGAATGAGACGATGCAAAATGGTGTTTAGAAGGTGCTTAAAGTGACTTTAAAGAGAATGAGACGATGCAAATGAGGTTTAGAAGGTGCTTTAAAGTCACTTTAAAGAGAATGAGACGATGCAAATTGAGGTTTAGAAGGTGCTTAAAGGTGACTTTAAAGAGAATGAGACGATGCAAAATGAGGTTTAGAAGGTGCTTAAAGTGACTTTAAAGAGAATGAGACGATGCAAAATGAGGTTTAGAAGGTGCTTAAAGTGACTTTAAAGAGAATGAGACGATGCAAAATTAGGTTTAGAAGGTGCTTAAAGTGACTTTAAAGAGAATGAGACGATGCAAAATGGTGTTTAGAAGGTGCTTAAAGTGACTTTAAAGAGAATGAGACGATGCAAAATGAGGTTTAGAAGGTGCTTAAAGTGACTTTAAAGAGAATGAGACGATGCAAAATGAGGTTTAGAAGGTGCTTAAAGTGACTTTAAAGAGAATGAGACGATGCAAAATGAGGTTAAGAAGGTGCTTAAAGTGACTTTAAAGAGAATGAGACGATGCAAAATGAGGTTTAGAAGGTGCTTAAAGTGACTTTAAAGAGAATGAGACGATGCAAAATGAGGTTTAGAAGGTGCTTAAAGTGACTTTAAAGAGAATGAGACGATGCAAAATGAGGTTTAGAAGGTGCTTAAAGTGACTTTAAAGAGAATGAGACGATGCAAAATTAGGTTTAGAAGGTGCTTAAAGTGACTTTAAAGAGAATGAGACGATGCAAAATGGTGTTTAGAAGGTGCTTAAAGTGACTTTAAAGAGAATGAGACGATGCAAAATGAGGTTTAGAAGGTGCTTAAAGTGACTTTAAAGAGAATGAGACGATGCAAAATGAGGTTTAGAAGGTGCTTTAAAGTCACTTTAAAGAGAATGAGACGATGCAAAATGAGGTTTAGAAGGTGCTTAAAGTGACTTTAAAGAGAATGAGACGATGCAAAATGGAGGTTAAGAAGGTGCTTAAAGTGACTTTAAAGAGAATGAGACGATGCAAAATGGTGTTTTAGAAGGTGCTTTAAAGTGACTTTAAGAGAATGAGACGATGCAAAATGAGTTTAGAAGGTGCTTTAAAGTGACTTTAAAGAGAATGAGACGATGCAAAATGAGGTTTAGAAGGTGCTTAAAGTGACTTTAAAGAGAATGAGACGATGCAAAATGAGGTTTAGAAGGTGCTTAAAGTGACTTTAAAGAGAATGAGACGATGCAAAATGAGGTTTAGAAGGTGCTTAAAGTGACTTTAAAGAGAATGAGACGATGCAAAATGAGGTTTAGAAGGTGCTTAAAGTGACTTTAAAGAGAATGAGACGATGCAAAATGAGGTTAAGAAGGTGCTTAAAGTGACTTTAAAGAGAATGAGACGATGCAAAATGAGGTTTAGAAGGTGCTTAAAGTGACTTTAAAGAGAATGAGACGATGCAAAATGAGGTTTAGAAGGTGCTTTAAAGTGACTTTAAAGAGAATGAGACGATGCAAAATGAGGTTTAGAAGGTGCTTAAAGTGACTTTAAAGAGAATGAGACGATGCAAAATGGTGTTTAGAAGGTGCTTAAAGTGACTTTAAAGAGAATGAGACGATGCAAAAATGAGGTTTAGAAGGTGCTTATTAAAGTGACTTTAAAGAGAATGAGACGATGCAAAATGAGGTTTAGAAGGTGCTTAAAGTGAATTTAAAGAGAATGAGACGATGCAAAATGAGGTTTAGAAGGTGCTTAAAGTGACTTTAAAGAGAATGAGACGATGCAAAATGAGGTTTAGAAGGTGCTTAAAGTGACTTTAAAGAGAATGAGACGATGCAAAATTAGGTTTAGAAGGTGCTTAAAGTGACTTTAAAGAGAATGAGACGATGCAAAATGGTGTTTAGAAGGTGCTTAAAGTGACTTTAAAGAGAATGAGACGATGCAAAATGAGGTTTAGAAGGTGCTTTAAAGTGACTTTAAAGAGAATGAGACGATGCAAAATGAGGTTTAGAAGGTGCTTAAAGTGACTTTAAAGAGAATGAGACGATGCAAAAATGAGGTTAAGAAGGTGCTTTAAAGTGACTTTAAAGAGAATGAGACGATGCAAAATGAGGTTTAGAAGGTGCTTAAAGTGACTTTAAAGAGAATGAGATGATGCAAAATGAGGTTAAGAACGTGCTTAAAGTGACTTTAAAGATGAAGTGACTTTAAAGAACGTGCTTAGAGTGACTTTAAAGAGAATGAGACGATGCAAAATGAGGTTTAGAAGGTGCTTAAAGTGACTTTAAAGAGAATGAGACGATGCAAAATGAGGTTTAGAAGGTGCTTAAAGTGACTTTAAAGAGAATGAGACGATGCAAAATGAGGTTTAGAAGGTGCTTAATGTGACTTTAAAGAGAATGAGACGATGCAAAATGAGGTTTAGAAGGTGCTTAAGGTGACTTTAAAGAGAATGAGACGATGCAAAATGAGGTTTAGAAGGTGCTTAAAGTGACTTTAAAGAGAATGAGACGATGCAAAATGGTGTTTAGAAGGTGCTTAAAGTGACTTAAAAGAGAATGAGACGATGCAAAATGGTGTTTAGAAGGTGCTTAAAGTGACTTTAAAGAGAATGAGACGATGCAAAATGGTGTTTAGAAGGTGCTTAAAGTGACTTTAAAGAGAATGAGACGATGCAAAATGGTCTTTAGAAGGTGCTTAAAGTGACTTTAAAGAGAATGAGACGATGCAAAATGAGGTTTAGAAGGTGCTTAAAGTGACTTTAAAGAGAATGAGACGATGCAAAATGAGGTTTAGAAGGTGCTTTAAGTGACTTTAAAGAGAATGAGACGATGCAAAATGAGGTTTAGAAGGTGCTTAAGGTGACTTTAAAGAGAATGAGACGATGCAAAATGAGGTTTAGAAGGTGCTTAAGGTGACTTTAAAGAGAATGAGACGATGCAAAATGAGGTTTAGAAGGTGCTTAAGGTGACTCTAAAGAGAATGAGACGATGCAAAATGAGGTTTAGAAGGTGCTTAAAGTGACTTTAAAGAGAATGAGACGATGCAAAATGAGGTTTAGAAGGTGCTTAAAGTGACTTTAAAGAGAATGAGACGATGCAAAATGGTGTTTAGAAGGTGCTTAAAGTGACTTTAAAGAGAATGAGACGATGCAAAATGAGGTTTAGAAGGTGCTTAAGGTGACTTTAAAGAGAATGAGACGATGCAAAATGAGGTTTAGAAGGTGCTTAAGGTGACTTTAAAGAGAATGAGACGATGCAAAATGAGGTTTAGAAGGTGCTTAAGGTGACTCTAAAGAGAATGAGACGATGCAAAATGAGGTTTAGAAGGTGCTTAAAGTGACTTTAAAGAGAATGAGACGATGCAAAATGGTGTTTAGAAGGTGCTTAAGGTGACTTTAAAGAGAATGAGACGATGCAAAATGGTGTTTAGAAGGTGCTTAAGGTGACTTTAAAGAGAATGAGACGATGCAAAATGGTGTTTAGAAGGTGCTTAAAGTGACTTTAAAGAGAATGAGACGATGCAAAATGAGGTTTAGAAGGTGCTTAAAGTGACTTTAAAGAGAATGAGACGATGCAAAATGGTGTTTAGAAGGTACTTAAGGTGACTTTAAAGAGAATGAGACGATGCAAAATTCTGTTTAGAAGGTGCTTAAAGTGACTTTAAAGAGAATGAGACGATGCAAAATGAGGTTTAGAAGGTGCTTAAAGTGACTTTACAGAGAATGAGACGATGCAAAATGAGGTTTAGAAGGTGCTTAAAGTGACTTTAAAGAGAATGAGACGATACAAAATGGTGTTAAGAAGGTGCTTAAAGTGACTTAAAAGAGAATGAGACGATGCAAAATGGTGTTTAGAAGGTGCTTAAAGTGACTTTAAAGAGAATGAGACGATGCAAAATGAGGTTTAGAAGGTGCTTAAAGTGACTTTAAAGAGAATGAGACGATGCAAAATGGTGTTTAGAAGGTGCTTAAAGTGACTTTAAAGAGAATGAGACGATGCAAAATGAGGTTTAGAAGGTGCTTAAAGTGACTTTAAAGAGAATGAGACGATGCAAAATGGTGTTTAGAAGGTGCTTAAAGTGACTTTAAAGAGAATGAGACGATGCAAAATGGTGTTTAGAAGGTGCTTAAAGTGACTTTAAAGAGAATGAGACGATGCAAAATGGTGTTTAGAAGGTGCTTAAGGTGACTTAAAAGAGAATGAGACGATGCAAAATGGTGTTTAGAAGGTGCTTAAAGTGACTTTAAAGAGAATGAGACGATGCAAAATGGTGTTTAGAAGGTGCTTAAGGTGACTTTAAAGAGAATGAGACGATGCAAAATGAGGTTTGAAAGGTGCTTAAGGTGACTTTAAAGAGAATAAGACGATGCAAAATGAGGTTTAGAAGGTGCTTAAAGTGACTTTAAAGAGAATGAGACGATGCAAAATGAGGTTTAGAAGGTGCTTAAGGTGACTTTAAAGAGAATGAGACGATGCAAAATGAGGTTTAGAAGGTGCTTAAAGTGACTTTAAAGAGAATGAGACGATGCAAAATGAGGTTTAGAAGGTGCTTAAAGTGACTTTAAAGAGAATGAGACGATGCAAAATGAGGTTTAGAAGGTGCTTAAGGTGACTTTAAAGAGAATGAGACGATGCAAAATGGTGTTTAGAAGGTGCTTAAGGTGACTTTAAAGAGAATGAGACGATGCAAAACGGTGTTTAGAAGGTGCTTAAAGTGACTTTAAAGAGAATGAGACGATGCAAAATGGTGTTTAGAAGGTGCTTAAGGTGACTTTAAAGAGAATGAGACGATGCAAAATGAGGTTTAGAAGGTGCTTAAGGTGACTTTAAAGAGAATGAGACGATGCAAAATGAGGTTTAGAAGGTGCTTAAAGTGACTTTAAAGAGAATGAGACGATGCAAAATGGTGTTTAGAAGGTGCTTAAAGTGACTTTAAAGAGAATGAGACGATGCAAAATGGTGTTTAGAAGGTGCTTAAAGTGACTTTAAAGAGAATGAGACGATGCAAAATGGTATCTAGAAGGTGCTTAAGGTGACTTTAAAGAGAATGAGACGATGCAAAATGGTGTTTAGAAGGTGCTTAAAGTGACTTTAAAGAGAATGAGACGATGCAAAATGGTGTTTAGAAGGTGCTTAAGGTGACTTTAAAGAGAATGAGACGATGCAAAATGGTGTTTAGAAGGTGCTTAAGGTGACTTTAAAGAGAATGAGACGATGCAAAATGAGGTTTAGAAGGTGCTTAAAGTGACTTTAAAGAGAATGAGACGATGCAAAATGGTGTTTAGAAGGTGCTTAAAGTGACTTTAAAGAGAATGAGACGATGCAAAATGAGGTTTAGAAGGTGCTTAAAGTGACTTTAAAGAGAATGAGACGATGCAAAATGGTGTTTAGAAGGTGCTTAAAGTGACTTTAAAGAGAATGAGACGATGCAAAATGGTCTTTAGAAGGTGCTTAAAGTGACTTTAAAGAGAATGAGACGATGCAAAATGGTGTTTAGAAGGTGCTTAATGTGACTTTAAAGAGAATGAGACGATGCAAAATGAGGTTTAGAAGGTGCTTAAAGTGACTTTAAAGAGAATGAGACGGTGCAAAATGAGGTTAAGAAGATGCTTAAAGTGACTTTAAAGAGAATGAGACGATGCAAAATGGTGTTTAGAAGGTGCTTAAAGTGACTTTAAAGAGAATGAGACGATGCAAAATGAGGTTTAGAAGGTGCTTAAAGTGACTTTTAAGTGAATGAGACGATACAAAATGAGGTTTAGAAGGTGCTTAAAGTGACTTTAAAGAGAATGAGACGATGCAAAATGGTGTTTAGAAGGTGCTTAAAGTGACTTTAAAGAGAATGAGACGATGCAAAATGGTGTTTAGAAGGTGCTTAAAGTGACTTTAAAGAGAATGAGACGATGCAAAATGAGGTTTAGAAGGTGCTTAAAGTGACTTTAAAGAGAATGAGACGATGCAAAATGGTGTTTAGAAGGTGCTTAAAGTGACTTTAAAGAGAATGAGACGATGCAAAATGGTGTTTAGAAGGTGCTTAAAGTGACTTTAAAGAGAATGAGACGATGCAAAATGAGGTTTAGAAGGTGCTTAAAGTGACTTTAAAGAGAATGAGACGATGCAAAATGGTGTTTAGAAGGTGCTTAAGGTGACTTTAAAGAGAATGAGACGATGCAAAATGGTGTTTAGAAGGTGCTTAAGGTGACTTTAAAGAGAATGAGACGATGCAAAATGAGGTTTAGAAGGTGCTTAAAGTGACTTTAAAGAGAATGAGACGATGCAAAATGAGGTTTAGAAGGTGCTTAAAGTGACTTTAAAGAGAATGAGACGATGCAAAATGGTGTTTAGAAGGTGCTTAAAGTGACTTTAAAGAGAATGAGACGATGCAAAATGGTCTTTAGAAGGTGCTTAAGGTGACTTTAAAGAGAATGAGACGATGCAAAATGAGGTTTAGAAGGTGCTTAAAGTGACTTTAAAGAGAATGAGACGATGCAAAATGAGGTTTAGAAGGTGCTTAAAGTGACTTTAAAGAGAATGAGACGATGCAAAATGAGGTTTAGAAGGTGCTTAAAGTGACTTTAAAGAGAATGAGACGATGCAAAATGAGGTTTAGAAGGTGCTTAAAGTGACTTTAAAGAGAATGAGACGATGCAAAATGGTGTTTAGAAGGTGCTTAAAGTGACTTTAAAGAGAATGAGACGATGCAAAATGGTGTTTAGAAGGTGCTTAAAGTGACTTTAAAGAGAATGAGACGATGCAAAATGGTGTCTAGAAGGTGCTTAAGGTGACTTTAAAGAGAATGAGACGATGCAAAATGGTGTTTAGAAGGTGCTTAAAGTGACTTTAAAGAGAATGAGACGATGCAAAATGAGGTTTAGAAGGTGCTTAAAGTGACTTTAAAGAGAATGAGACGATGCAAAATGAGGTTTACAATGTGCTTAAAGTGACTTTAAAGAGAATGAGACGATGATAAATGAGGTTTACAATGTGCTTAAAGTGACTTTAAAGAGAATGAGACGATGCAAAATGAGGTTAAGAAGGTGCTTAAAGTGACTTTAAAGAGAATGAGACGATGCAAAATGGTGTTTAGAAGGTGCTTAAAGTGACTTTAAAGAGAAAGAGACGATGCAAAATGAGGTTAAGAACGTGCTTAAAGTGACTTTAAAGAGAATGAGACGATGCAAAATGGTGTTTAGAAGGTGCTTAAAGTGACTTTAAAGAGAATGAGACGATGCAAAATGAGGTTAAGAAGGTGCTTAAAGTGACTTTAAAGAGAATGAGACGATGCAAAATTGTGTTTAGAAGGTGCTTAAAGTGACTTTAAAGAGAATGAGACGATGCAAAATGAGGTTTAGAAGGTGCTTAAAGTGACTTTAAAGAGAATGAGACGATGCAAAATGGTGTTTAGAAGGTGCTTAAAGTGACTTTAAAGAGAATGAGACGATGCAAAATAGTGTTTAGAAGGTGCTTAAAGTGATTTTAAAGAGAATGAGACGATGCAAAATGAGGTTTAGAAGGTGCTTAAAGTGACTTTAAAGAGAATGAGACGATGCAAAATGAGGTTTAGAAGGTGCTTAAAGTGACTTTAAAGAGAATGAGACGATGCAAAATGAGGTTTAGAAGGTGCTTAAAGTGACTTTAAAGAGAATGAGACGATGCAAAATGAGGTTTAGAAGGTGCTTAAAGTGACTTTAAAGAGTATGAGACGATGCAAAATGGTGTTTAGAAGGTGCTTAAAGTGACTTTAAAGAGAATGAGACGATGCAAAATGGTCTTTAGAAGGTGCTTAAAGTGACTTTAAAGAGAATGAGACGATGCAAAATGGTGTTTAGAAGGTGCTTAAAGTGACTTTAAAGAGAATGAGACGATGCAAAATGAGGTTAAGAAGGTGCTTAAAGTGACTTTAAAGAGAATGAGACGATGCAAAATGGTGTTTAGAAGGTGCTTAAAGTGACTTTAAAGAGAAAGAGACGATGCAAAATGAGGTTAAGAACGTGCTTAAAGTGACTTTAAAGAGAATGAGACGATGCAAAATGGTGTTTAGAAGGTGCTTAAAGTGACTTTAAAGAGAATGAGACGATGCAAAATGAGGTTTAGAAGGTGCTTAAAGTGACTTTAAAGAGAATGAGACGATGCAAAATGAGGTTTAGAAGGTGCTTAAAGTGACTTTAAAGAGAATGAGACGATGCAAAATGAGGTTTAGAAGGTGCTTAAAGTGACTTTAAAGAGTATGAGACGATGCAAAATGAGGTTTAGAAGGTGCTTAAAGTGACTTTAAAGAGAATGAGACGATGCAAAATGGTGTTTAGAAGGTGCTTAAAGTGACTTTAAAGAGAATGAGACGATGCAAAATGAGGTTTAGAAGGTGCTTAAAGTGACTTTAAAGAGAATGAGACGATGCAAAATGAGGTTAAGAAGGTGCTTAAAGTGACTTTAAAGAGAATGAGACGATGCAAAATGAGGTTTAGAAGGTGCTTAAAGTGACTTTAAAGAGAATGAGACGATGCAAAATGGTGTTTAGAAGGTGCTTAAAGTGACTTTAAAGAGAATGAGACGATGCAAAATGGTGTTTAGAAGGTGCTTAAAGTGACTTTAAAGAGAATGAGACGATGCAAAATGAGGTTTAGAAGGTGCTTAAAGTGACTTTAAAGAGAATGAGACGATGCAAAATGGTCTTTAGAAGGTGCTTAAAGTGACTTTAAAGAGAATGAGACGATGCAAAATGAGGTTTAGAAGGTGCTTAAAGTGACTTTAAAGAGAATGAGACGATGCAAAATGGTGTTTAGAAGGTGCTTAAAGTGACTTTAAAGAGAATGAGACGATGCAAAATGAGGTTTAGAAGGTGCTTAAAGTGACTTTAAAGAGAATGAGACGATGCAAAATGAGGTTTAGAAGGTGCTTAAAGTGACTTTAAAGAGAATGAGACGATGCAAAATGGTGTTAAGAAGGTGCTTAAAGTGACTTTAAAGAGAATGAGACGATGCAAAATGAGGTTTAGAAGGTGCTTAAAGTGACTTTAAAGAGAATGAGACGATGCAAAATGAGGTTTAGAAGGTGCTTAAAGTGACTTTAAAGAGAATGAGACGATGCAAAATGGTGTTTAGAAGGTGCTTAAAGTGACTTTAAAGAGAATGAGACGATGCAAAATAGTGTTTAGAAGGTGCTTAAAGTGACTTTAAAGAGAATGAGACGATGCAAAATGAGGTTTAGAAGGTGCTTAAAGTGACTTTAAAGAGTATGAGACGATGCAAAATGAGGTTTAGAAGGTGCTTAAAGTGACTTTAAAGAGAATGAGACGATGCAAAATGGTGTTTAGAAGGTGCTTAAAGTGACTTTAAAGAGAATGAGACGATGCAAAATGAGGTTTAGAAGGTGCTTAAAGTGACTTTAAAGAGAATGAGACGATGCAAAATGAGGTTAAGAAGGTGCTTAAAGTGACTTTAAAGAGAATGAGACGATGCAAAATGAGGTTTAGAAGGTGCTTAAGGTGACTTTAAAGAGAATGAGACGATGCAAAATGAGGTTTAGAAGGTGCTTAAAGTGACTTTAAAGAGAATGAGACGATGCAAAATGGTCTTTAGAAGGTGCTTAAAGTGACTTTAAAGAGAATGAGACGATGCAAAATGGTGTTTAGAAGGTGCTTAAAGTGATTTTAAAGAGAATGAGACGATGCAAAATGAGGTTTAGAAGGTGCTTAAAGTGACTTTAAAGAGAATGAGACGATGCAAAATGAGGTTTAGAAGGTGCTTAAAGTGACTTTAAAGAGAATGAGACGATGCAAAATGAGGTTTAGAAGGTGCTTAAAGTGACTTTAAAGAGTATGAGACGATGCAAAATGAGGTTTAGAAGGTGCTTAAAGTGACTTTAAAGAGAATGAGACGATGCAAAATGGTGTTTAGAAGGTGCTTAAAGTGACTTTAAAGAGAATGAGACGATGCAAAATGAGGTTTAGAAGGTGCTTAAAGTGACTTTAAAGAGAATGAGACGATGCAAAATGAGGTTAAGAAGGTGCTTAAAGTGACTTTAAAGAGAATGAGACGATGCAAAATGAGGTTTAGAAGGTGCTTAAAGTGACTTTAAAGAGAATGAGACGATGCAAAATGGTGTTTAGAAGGTGCTTAAAGTGACTTTAAAGAGAATGAGACGATGCAAAATGGTGTTTAAAAGGTGCTTAAAGTGACTTTAACGAGAATGAGATGATGCAAAATGAGGTTTAGAAGGTGCTTAAAGTGACTTTAAAGAGAATGAGACGATGCAAAATGAGGTTTAGAAGGTGCTTAAAGTGACTTTAAAGAGAATGAGACGATGCAAAATGAGGTTAAGAAGGTGCTTAAAGTGACTTTAAAGAGAATGAGACGATGCAAAATGGTGTTTAGAAGGTGCTTAAAGTGACTTTAAAGAGAAAGAGACGATGCAAAATGAGGTTAAGAACGTGCTTAAAGTGACTTTAAAGAGAATGAGACGATGCAAAATGGTGTTTAGAAGGTGCTTAAAGTGACTTTAAAGAGAATGAGACGATGCAAAATGAGGTTAAGAAGGTGCTTAAAGTGACTTTAAAGAGAATGAGACGATGCAAAATTGTGTTTAGAAGGTGCTTAAAGTGACTTTAAAGAGAATGAGACGATGCAAAATGAGGTTTAGAAGGTGCTTAAAGTGACTTTAAAGAGAATGAGACGATGCAAAATGGTGTTTAGAAGGTGCTTAAAGTGACTTTAAAGAGAATGAGACGATGCAAAATAGTGTTTAGAAGGTGCTTAAAGTGACTTTAAAGAGAATGAGACGATGCAAAATGAGGTTTAGAAGGTGCTTAAAGTGACTTTAAAGAGAATGAGACGATGCAAAATGAGGTTTAGAAGGTGCTTAAAGTGACTTTAAAGAGAATGAGACGATGCAAAATGAGGTTAAGAAGGTGCTTAAAGTGACTTTAAAGAGAATGAGACGATGCAAAATGGTGTTTAGAAGGTGCTTAAAGTGACTTTAAAGAGAATGAGACGATGCAAAATGAGGTTTAGAAGGTGCTTAAAGTGACTTTAAAGAGAATGAGACGATGCAAAATGGTCTTTAGAAGGTGCTTAAAGTGACTTTAAAGAGAATGAGACGATGCAAAATGAGGTTTAGAAGGTGCTTAAAGTGACTTTAAAGAGAATGAGACGATGCAAAATGGTGTTTAGAAGGTGCTTAAAGTGACTTTAAAGAGAATGAGACGATGCAAAATGAGGTTTAGAAGGTGCTTAAAGTGACTTTAAAGAGAATGAGACGATGCAAAATGAGGTTTAGAAGATGCTTAAAGTGACTTTAAAGAGAATGAGACGATGCAAAATGGTGTTAAGAAGGTGCTTAAAGTGACTTTAAAGAGAATGAGACGATGCAAAATGAGGTTTAGAAGGTGCTTAAAGTGACTTTAAAGAGAATGAGATGATGCAAAATGAGGTTAAGAACGTGCTTAAAGTGACTTTAAAGATGAAGTGACTTTAAAGAACGTGCTTAGAGTGACTTTAAAGAGAATGAGACGATGCAAAATGAGGTTTAGAAGGTGCTTAAAGTGACTTTAAAGAGAATGAGACGATGCAAAATGAGGTTTAGAAGGTGCTTAAGGTGACTTTAAAGAGAATGAGACGATGCAAAATGAGGTTTAGAAGGTGCTTAAGGTGACTTAAAAGAGAATGAGACGATGCAAAATGGTGTTTAGAAGGTGCTTAAAGTGACTTTAAAGAGAATGAGACGATGCAAAATGGTGTTTAGAAGGTGCTTAAAGTGACTTTAAAGAGAATGAGACGATGCAAAATGAGGTTTAGAAGGTGCTTAAAGTGACTTTAAAGAGAATGAGACGATGCAAAATGAGGGTTTAGAAGGTGCTTGAAGTGACTTTAAAGAGAATGAGACGATGCAAAATGAGGTTTAGAAGGTGCTTAAGTGACTTTAAAGAGAATGAGACGATGCAAAATGAGGTTTAGAAGGTGCTTAAGGTGACTTTAAAGAGAATGAGACGATGCAAAATGGTGTTTAGAAGGTGCTTAAGGTGACTTTAAAGAGAATGAGACGATGCAAAATGAGGTTTAGAAGGTGCTTAAGGTGACTCTAAAGAGAATGAGACGATGCAAAATGAGGTTTAGAAGGTGCTTAAAGTGACTTTAAAGAGAATGAGACGATGCAAAATGAGGTTTAGAAGGTGCTTTAAGTGACTTTAAAGAGAATGAGACGATGCAAAATGGTGTTTAGAAGGTGCTTAAAGTGACTTTAAAGAGAATGAGACGATGCAAAATGAGGTTTAGAAGGTGCTTAAGGTGACTTTAAAGAGAATGAGACGATGCAAAATGAGGTTTAGAAGGTGCTTAAGGTGACTTTTAAAGAGAATGAGACGATGCAAAATGAGGTTTAGAAGGTGCTTAAGGTGACTCTAAAGAGAATGAGACGATGCAAAATGAGGTTTAGAAGGTGCTTAAAGTGACTTTAAAGAGAATGAGACGATGCAAAATGGTGTTTAGAAGGTGCTTAAGGTGACTTTAAAGAGAATGAGACGATGCAAAATGGTGTTTAGAAGGTGCTTAAGGTGACTTTAAAGAGAATGAGACGATGCAAATGGTGTTTAGAAGGTGCTTAAAGTGACTTTAAAGAGAATGAGACGATGCAAAATGGTGTTTAGAAGGTGCTTAAAGTGACTTTAAAGAGAATGAGACGATGCAAAATGGTGGTTTAGAAGGTACTTAAGGTGACTTTAAAGAGAATGAGACGATGCAAAATTCTGTTTAGAAGGTGCTTAAAGTGACTTTAAAGAGAATGAGACGATGCAAAATGAGGTTTAGAAGGTGCTTAAAGTGACTTTACAGAGAATGAGACGATGCAAAATGAGGTTTAGAAGGTGCTTAAGGTGACTTTAAAGAGAATGAGACGATACAAAATGGTGTTAAGAAGGTGCTTAAAGTGACTTTAAAGAGAATGAGACGATGCAAAATGGTGTTTAGAAGGTGCTTAAAGTGACTTTAAAGAGAATGAGACGATGCAAAATGAGGTTTAGAAGGTGCTTAAAGTGACTTTAAAGAGAATGAGACGATGCAAAATGGTGTTTAGAAGGTGCTTAAGGTGACTTTAAAGAGAATGAGACGATGCAAAATGAGGTTTAGAAGGTGCTTAAAGTGACTTTAAAGAGAATGAGACGATGCAAAATGAGGTTTAGAAGGTGCTTAAAGTGACTTTAAAGAGAATGAGACGATGCAAAATGAGGTTTAGAAGGTGCTTAAGGTGACTTTAAAGAGAATGAGACGATGCAAAATGGTGTTTAGAAGGTGCTTAAGGTGACATTAAAGAGAATGAGACGATGCAAAATGGTGTTTAGAAGGTGCTTTAAAGTCACTTTAAAGAGAATGAGACGATGCAAAATGGTGTTTAGAAGGTGCTTAAGGTGACATTAAAAGAGAATGAGACGATGCAAAATGGTGTTTAGAAGGTTGCTTTAAGTGACTTTAAAGAGAATGAGACGATGCAAAATGGTGTTTAGAAGGTGCTTAAGGTGACTTTAAAGAGAATGAGACGATGCAAAATGAGTTTAGAAGGTGCTTAAAGTGACTTTAAAGAGAATGAGACGATGCAAAATGAGGTTTAAGAAGGTGCTTAAGGTGACTTTAAAGAGAATGAGACGATGCAAAATGAGGTTTAGAAGGTGCTTAAAGTGACTTTAAAGAGAATGAGACGATGCAAAATGAGGTTTAGAAGGTGCTTAAAGTGACTTTAAAGAGAATGAGACGATGCAAAATGAGGTTTAGAAGGTGCTTAAGGTGACTTTAAAGAGAATGAGACGATGCAAAATGGTGTTTAGAAGGTGCTTAAGGTGACATTAAAGAGAATGAGACGATGCAAAATGGTGTTTAGAAGGTGCTTAAAGTGACTTTAAAGAGAATGAGACGATGCAAAATGGTGTTTAGAAGGTGCTTAAGGTGACTTTAAAGAGAATGAGACGATGCAAAATGAGGTTTAGAAGGTGCTTAAAGTGACTTTAAAGAGAATGAGACGATGCAAAATGAGGTTTAGAAGGTGCTTAAAGTGACTTTAAAGAGAATGAGACGATGCAAAATGGTGTTTAGAAGGTGCTTAAAGTGACTTTAAAGAGAATGAGACGATGCAAAATGGTGTTTAGAAGGTGCTTAAAGTGACTTTAAAGAGAATGAGACGATGCAAAATGGTGTCTAGAAGGTGCTTAAGGTGACTTTAAAGAGAATGAGACGATGCAAAATGGTGTTTAGAAGGTGCTTAAAGTGACTTTAAAGAGAATGAGACGATGCAAAATGGTGTTTAGAAGGTGCTTAAGGTGACTTTAAAGAGAATGAGACGATGCAAAATGGTGTTTAGAAGGTGCTTAAGGTGACTTTAAAGAGAATGAGACGATGCAAAATGAGGTTTAGAAGGTGCTTAAAGTGACTTTAAAGAGAATGAGACGATGCAAAATGGTGTTTAGAAGGTGCTTAAAGTGACTTTAAAGAGAATGAGACGATGCAAAATGAGGTTTAGAAGGTGCTTAAAGTGACTTTAAAGAGAATGAGACGATGCAAAATGGTGTTTAGAAGGTGCTTAAAGTGACTTTAAAGAGAATGAGACGATGCAAAATGGTCTTTAGAAGGTGCTTAAAGTGACTTTAAAGAGAATGAGACGATGCAAAATGGTGTTTAGAAGGTGCTTAAAGTGACTTTAAAGAGAATGAGACGATGCAAAATGAGGTTTAGAAGGTGCTTAAAGTGACTTTAAAGAGAATGAGACGGTGCAAAATGAGGTTAAGAAGATGCTTAAAGTGACTTTAAAGAGAATGAGACGATGCAAAATGGTGTTTAGAAGGTGCTTAAAGTGACTTTAAAGAGAATGAGACGATGCAAAATGAGGTTTAGAAGGTGCTTAAAGTGACTTTTAAGTGAATGAGACGATACAAAATGAGGTTTAGAAGGTGCTTAAAGTGACTTTAAAGAGAATGAGACGATGCAAAATGGTGTTTAGAAGGTGCTTAAAGTGACTTTAAAGAGAATGAGACGATGCAAAATGGTGTTTAGAAGGTGCTTAAAGTGACTTTAAAGAGAATGAGACGATGCAAAATGAGGTTTAGAAGGTGCTTAAAGTGACTTTAAAGAGAATGAGACGATGCAAAATGGTGTTTAGAAGGTGCTTAAAGTGACTTTAAAGAGAATGAGACGATGCAAAATGGTGTTTAGAAGGTGCTTAAAGTGACTTTAAAGAGAATGAGACGATGCAAAATGAGGTTTAGAAGGTGCTTAAAGTGACTTTAAAGAGAATGAGACGATGCAAAATGGTGTTTAGAAGGTGCTTAAGGTGACTTTAAAGAGAATGAGACGATGCAAAATGGTGTTTAGAAGGTGCTTAAGGTGACTTTAAAGAGAATGAGACGATGCAAAATGAGGTTTAGAAGGTGCTTAAAGTGACTTTAAAGAGAATGAGACGATGCAAAATGAGGTTTAGAAGGTGCTTAAAGTGACTTTAAAGAGAATGAGACGATGCAAAATGAGGTTTAGAAGGTGCTTAAAGTGACTTTAAAGAGAATGAGACGATGCAAAATGAGGTTTAGAAGGTGCTTAAAGTGACTTTAAAGAGAATGAGACGATGCAAAATGGTGTTTAGAAGGTGCTTAAAGTGACTTTAAAGAGAATGAGACGATGCAAAATGAGGTTTAGAAGGTGCTTAAAGTGACTTTAAAGAGAATGAGACGATGCAAAATGGTGTTTAGAAGGTGCTTAAAGTGACTTTAAAGAGAATGAGACGATGCAAAATGAGGTTTAGAAGGTGCTTAAAGTGACTTTTAAGTGAATGAGACGATACAAAATGAGGTTTAGAAGGTGCTTAAAGTGACTTTAAAGAGAATGAGACGATGCAAAATGGTGTTTAGAAGGTGCTTAAAGTGACTTTAAAGAGAATGAGACGATGCAAAATGGTGTTTAGAAGGTGCTTAAAGTGACTTTAAAGAGAATGAGACGATGCAAAATGAGGTTTAGAAGGTGCTTAAAGTGACTTTAAAGAGAATGAGACGATGCAAAATGGTGTTTAGAAGGTGCTTAAAGTGACTTTAAAGAGAATGAGACGATGCAAAATGGTGTTTAGAAGGTGCTTAAAGTGACTTTAAAGAGAATGAGACGATGCAAAATGAGGTTTAGAAGGTGCTTAAAGTGACTTTAAAGAGAATGAGACGATGCAAAATGGTGTTTAGAAGGTGCTTAAAGTGACTTTAAAGAGAATAAGACGATGCAAAATGGTCTTTAGAAGGTGCTTAAGGTGACTTTAAAGAGAATGAGACGATGCAAAATGAGGTTTAGAAGGTGCTTAAAGTGACTTTAAAGAGAATGAGACGATGCAAAATGAGGTTTAGAAGGTGCTTAAAGTGACTTTAAAGAGAATGAGACGATGCAAAATGAGGTTTAGAAGGTGCTTAAAGTGACTTTAAAGAGAATGAGACGATGCAAAATGAGGTTTAGAAGGTGCTTAAAGTGACTTTAAAGAGAATGAGACGATGCAAAATGGTGTTTAGAAGGTGCTTAAAGTGACTTTAAAGAGAATGAGACGATGCAAAATGAGGTTTAGAAGGTGCTTAAAGTGACTTTAAAGAGAATGAGACGATGCAAAATGGTGTCTAGAAGGTGCTTAAGGTGACTTTAAAGAGAATGAGACGATGCAAAATGGTGTTTAGAAGGTGCTTAAAGTGACTTTAAAGAGAATGAGACGATGCAAAATGAGGTTTAGAAGGTGCTTAAAGTGACTTTAAAGAGAATGAGACGATGCAAAATGAGGTTTACAATGTGCTTAAAGTGACTTTAAAGAGAATGAGACGATGATAAATGAGGTTTACAATGTGCTTAAAGTGACTTTAAAGAGAATGAGACGATGATAAATGAGGTTTACAATGTGCTTAAAGTGACTTTAAAGAGAATGAGATGATGCAAAATGGTGTTTAGAAGGTGCTTAAAGTGACTTTAAAGAGAATGAGACGATGCAAAATGGTGTTTAGAAGGTGCTTAAGGTGACTTTAAAGAGAATGAGACGATGCAAAATGAGGTTTAGAAGGTGCTTAAAGTGACTTTAAAGAGAATGAGACGATGCAAAATGGTGTTTAGAAGGTGCTTAAGGTGACTTTAAAGAGAATGAGACGATGCAAAATGGTGTTTAGAAGGTGCTTAAAGTGACTTTAAAGAGAATGAGACGATGCAAAATGGTGTTTAGAAGGTGCTTAAGGTGACTTTAAAGAGAATGAGACGATGCAAAATGAGGTTTAGAAGGTGCTTAAGGTGACTTTAAAGAGAATGAGACGATGCAAAATGAGGTTTAGAAGGTGCTTAAGGTGACTCTAAAGAGAATGAGACGATGCAAAATGAGGTTTAGAAGGTGCTTAAAGTGACTTTAAAGAGAATGAGACGATGCAAAATGGTGTTTAGAAGGTGCTTAAAGTGACTTTAAAGAGAATGAGACGATGCAAAATGGTGTTTAGAAGGTGCTTAAAGTGACTTTAAAGAGAATGAGACGATGCAAAATGGTCTTTAGAAGGTGCTTAAGGTGACTTTAAAGAGAATGAGACGATGCAAAATGAGGTTTAGAAGGTGCTTAAAGTGACTTTAAAGAGAATGAGACGATGCAAAATGAGGTTTAGAAGGTGCTTAAAGTGACTTTAAAGAGAATGAGACGATGCAAAATGAGGTTTAGAAGGTGCTTAAGGTGACTTTAAAGAGAATGAGACGATGCAAAATGAGGTTTAGAAGGTGCTTAAAGTGACTTTAAAGAGAATGAGACGATGCAAAATGAGGTTTAAAAGGTGCTTAAGGTGACTTTAAAGAGAATGAGACGATGCAAAATGAGGTTTAGAAGGTGCTTAAAGTGACTTTAAAGAGAATGAGACGATGCAAAATGAGGTTTAGAAGGTGCTTAAAGTGACTTTAAAGAGAATGAGACGATGCAAAATGGTGTTTAGAAGGTGCTTAAGGTGACTTTAAAGAGAATGAGACGATGCAAAATGGTGTTTAGAAGGTGCTTAAAGTGACTTTAAAGAGAATGAGACGATGCAAAATGGTCTTTAGAAGGTGCTTAAAGTGACTTTAAAGAGAATGAGACGATGCAAAATGGTGTTTAGAAGGTGCTTAAGGTGACTTTAAACAGAATGAGACGATGCAAAATGAGGTTTAGAAGGTGCTTAAAGTGACTTTAAAGAGAATGAGACGATGCAAAATGAGGTTTAGAAGGTGCTTAAAGTGACTTTAAAGAGAATGAGACGATGCAAAATGGTGTTTAGAAGGTGCTTAAAGTGACTTTAAAGAGAATGAGACGATGCAAAATGGTGTTTAGAAGGTGCTTAAAGTGACTTTAAAGAGAATGAGACGATGCAAAATGAGGTTTAGAAGGTGCTTAAAGTGACTTTAAAGAGAATGAGACGATGCAAAATGGTGTTTAGAAGGTGCTTAAGGTGACTTTAAAGAGAATGAGACGATGCAAAATGAGGTTTAGAAGGTGCTTAAAGTGACTTTAAAGAGAATGAGACGATGCAAAATGGTGTTTAGAAGGTGCTTAAAGTGACTTTAAAGAGAATGAGACGATGCAAAATGAGGTTTAGAAGGTGCTTAAGGTGACTTTAAAGAGAATGAGACGATGCAAAATGGTGTTTAGAAGGTGCTTAAGGTGACTTAAAAGAGAATGAGACGATGCAAAATGGTGTTTAGAAGGTGCTTAAAGTGACTTTAAAGAGAATGAGACGATGCAAAATGGTGTTTAGAAGGTGCTTAAGGTGACTTTAAAGAGAATGAGACGATGCAAAATGGTCTTTAGAAGGTGCTTAAGGTGACTTTAAAGAGAATGAGACGATGCAAAATGAGGTTTAGAAGGTGCTTAAAGTGACTTTAAAGAGAATGAGACGATGCAAAATGGTGTTTAGAAGGTGCTTAAAGTGACTTAAAAGAGAATGAGACGATGCAAAATGGTGTTTAGAAGGTGCTTAAAGTGACTTTAAAGAGAATGAGACGATGCAAAATGAGGTTTAGAAGGTGCTTAAAGTGACTTTAAAGAGAATGAGACGATGCAAAATGAGGTTTAGAAGGTGCTTAAAGTGACTTTAAAGAGAATGAGACGATGCAAAATGAGGTTAAGAAGGTGCTTAAAGTGACTTTAAAGAGAATGAGACGATGCAAAATGAGGTTTAGAAGGTGCTTAAAGTGACTTTAAAGAGAATGAGACGATGCAAAATGAGGTTTAGAAGGTGCTTAAAGTGACTTTAAAGAGAATGAGACGATGCAAAATTAGGTTTAGAAGGTGCTTAAAGTGACTTTAAAGAGAATGAGACGATGCAAAATGGTGTTTAGAAGGTGCTTAAAGTGACTTTAAAGAGAATGAGACGATGCAAAATGAGGTTTAGAAGGTGCTTAAAGTGACTTTAAAGAGAATGAGACGATGCAAAATGAGGTTTAGAAGGTGCTTAAAGTGACTTTAAAGAGAATGAGACGATGCAAAATGAGGTTAAGAAGGTGCTTAAAGTGACTTTAAAGAGAATGAGACGATGCAAAATGAGGTTTAGAAGGTGCTTAAAGTGACTTTAAAGTGACTTTAAAGAGAATGAGACGATGCAAAATGAGGTTTAGAAGGTGCTTAAAGTGACTTTAAAGAGAATGAGACGATGCAAAATGGTGTTTAGAAGGTGCTTAAAGTGACTTTAAAGAGAATGAGACGATGCAAAATGAGGTTTAGAAGGTGCTTAAAGTGACTTTAAAGAGAATGAGACGATGCAAAATGAGGTTTAGAAGGTGCTTAAAGTGACTTTAAAGAGAATGAGACGATGCAAAATGAGGTTAAGAAGGTGCTTAAAGTGACTTTAAAGAGAATGAGACGATGCAAAATGAGGTTTAGAAGGTGCTTAAAGTGACTTTAAAGAGAATGAGACGATGCAAAATGAGGTTTAGAAGGTGCTTAAAGTGACTTTAAAGAGAATGAGACGATGCAAAATGAGGTTTAGAAGGTGCTTAAAGTGACTTTAAAGAGAATGAGACGATGCAAAATTAGGTTTAGAAGGTGCTTAAAGTGACTTTAAAGAGAATGAGACGATGCAAAATGGTGTTTAGAAGGTGCTTAAAGTGACTTTAAAGAGAATGAGACGATGCAAAATGAGGTTTAGAAGGTGCTTAAAGTGACTTTAAAGAGAATGAGACGATGCAAAATGAGGTTTAGAAGGTGCTTAAAGTGACTTTAAAGAGAATGAGACGATGCAAAATGAGGTTTAGAAGGTGCTTAAAGTGACTTTAAAGAGAATGAGACGATGCAAAATGAGGTTAAGAAGGTGCTTAAAGTGACTTTAAAGAGAATGAGACGATGCAAAATGGTGTTTAGAAGGTGCTTAAAGTGACTTTAAAGAGAATGAGACGATGCAAAATGGTGTTTAGAAGGTGCTTAAAGTGACTTTAAAGAGAATGAGACGATGCAAAATGAGGTTTAGAAGGTGCTTAAAGTGACTTTAAAGAGAATGAGACGATGCAAAATGAGGTTTAGAAGGTGCTTAAAGTGACTTTAAAGAGAATGAGACGATGCAAAATGAGGTTAAGAAGGTGCTTAAAGTGACTTTAAAGAGAATGAGACGATGCAAAATGAGGTTTAGAAGGTGCTTAAAGTGACTTTAAAGAGAATGAGACGATGCAAAATGGTGTTTAGAAGGTGCTTAAAGTGACTTTAAAGAGAATGAGACGATGCAAAATGAGGTTTAGAAGGTGCTTAAAGTGACTTTAAAGAGAATGAGACGATGCAAAATGAGGTTTAGAAGGTGCTTAAAGTGACTTTAAAGAGAATGAGACGATGCAAAATGAGGTTAAGAAGGTGCTTAAAGTGACTTTAAAGAGAATGAGACGATGCAAAATGAGGTTTAGAAGGTGCTTAAAGTGACTTTAAAGAGAATGAGACGATGCAAAATGAGGTTTAGAAGGTGCTTAAAGTGACTTTAAAGAGAATGAGACGATGCAAAATGAGGTTAAGAAGGTGCTTAAAGTGACTTTAAAGAGAATGAGACGATGCAAAATGAGGTTTAGAAGGTGCTTAAAGTGACTTTAAAGAGAATGATACGATGCAAAATGAGGTTTAGAAGGTGCTTAAAGTGACTTTAAAGAGAATGAGACGATGCAAAATGAGGTTTAGAAGGTGCTTAAAGTGACTTTAAAGAGAATGAGACGATGCAAAATGAGGTTTAGAAGGTGCTTAAAGTGACTTTAAAGAGAATGAGACGATGCAAAATGAGGTTAAGAAGGTGCTTAAAGTGACTTTAAAGAGAATGAGACGATGCAAAATGAGGTTTAGAAGGTGCTTAAAGTGACTTTAAAGAGAATGATACGATGCAAAATGAGGTTTAGAAGGTGCTTAAAGTGACTTTAAAGAGAATGAGACGATGCAAAATGAGGTTTAGAAGGTGCTTAAAGTGACTTTAAAGAGAATGAGACGATGCAAAATGGTGTTTAGAAGGTGCTTAAAGTGACTTTAAAGAGAATGAGACGATGCAAAATGAGGTTTAGAAGGTGCTTAAAGTGACTTTAAAGAGAATGAGACGATGCAAAATGAGGTTTAGAAGGTGCTTAAAGTGACTTTAAAGAGAATGAGACGATGCAAAATGAGGTTAAGAAGGTGCTTAAAGTGACTTTAAAGAGAATGAGGCGATGCAAAATGAGGTTTAGAAGGTGCTTAAAGTGACTTTAAAGAGAATGAGACGATGCAAAATGAGGTTTAGAAGGTGCTTAAAGTGACTTTAAAGAGAATGAGACGATGCAAAATGAGGTTTAGAAGGTGCTTAAAGTGACTTTAAAGAGAATGAGACGATGCAAAATGAGGTTTAGAAGGTGCTTAAAGTGACTTTAAAGAGAATGAGACGATGCAAAATGAGGTTAAGAAGGTGCTTAAAGTGACTTTAAAGAGAATGAGGCGATGCAAAATGAGGTTTAGAAGGTGCTTAAAGTGACTTTAAAGAGAATGAGACGATGCAAAATGAGGTTTAGAAGGTGCTTAAAGTGACTTTAAAGAGAATGAGACGATGCAAAATTAGGTTTAGAAGGTGCTTAAAGTGACTTTAAAGAGAATGAGACGATGCAAAATGGTGTTTAGAAGGTGCTTAAAGTGACTTTAAAGAGAATGAGACGATGCAAAATGAGGTTTAGAAGGTGCTTAAAGTGACTTTAAAGAGAATGAGACGATGCAAAATGAGGTTTAGAAGGTGCTTAAAGTGACTTTAAAGAGAATGAGACGATGCAAAATGAGGTTAAGAAGGTGCTTAAAGTGACTTTAAAGAGAATGAGACGATGCAAAATGAGGTTTAGAAGGTGCTTAAAGTGACTTTAAAGAGAATGAGACGATGCAAAATGGTGTTTAGAAGGTGCTTAAAGTGACTTTAAAGAGAATGAGACGATGCAAAATGGTGTTTAGAAGGTGCTTAAAGTGACTTTAAAGAGAATGAGACGATGCAAAATGAGGTTTAGAAGGTGCTTAAAGTGACTTTAAAGAGAATGAGACGATGCAAAATGAGGTTTAGAAGGTGCTTAAAGTGACTTTAAAGAGAATGAGACGATGCAAAATGAGGTTAAGAAGGTGCTTAAAGTGACTTTAAAGAGAATGAGACGATGCAAAATGAGGTTTAGAAGGTGCTTAAAGTGACTTTAAAGAGAATGAGACGATGCAAAATGAGGTTTAGAAGGTGCTTAAAGTGACTTTAAAGAGAATGAGACGATGCAAAATGAGGTTTAGAAGGTGCTTAAAGTGACTTTAAAGAGAATGAGACGATGCAAAATGAGGTTTAGAAGGTGCTTAAAGTGACTTTAAAGAGAATGAGACGATGCAAAATGAGGTTAAGAAGGTGCTTAAAGTGACTTTAAAGAGAATGAGACGATGCAAAATGAGGTTTAGAAGGTGCTTAAAGTGACTTTAAAGAGAATGAGACGATGCAAAATGAGGTTTAGAAGGTGCTTAAAGTGACTTTAAAGAGAATGAGACGATGCAAAATGAGGTTTAGAAGGTGCTTAAAGTGACTTTAAAGAGAATGAGACGATGCAAAATTAGGTTTAGAAGGTGCTTAAAGTGACTTTAAAGAGAATGAGACGATGCAAAATGGTGTTTAGAAGGTGCTTAAAGTGACTTTAAAGAGAATGAGACGATGCAAAATGGTGTTTAGAAGGTGCTTAAAGTGACTTTAAAGAGAATGAGACGATGCAAAATGAGGTTTAGAAGGTGCTTAAAGTGACTTTAAAGAGAATGAGACGATGCAAAATGAGGTTTAGAAGGTGCTTAAAGTGACTTTAAAGAGAATGAGACGATGCAAAATGAGGTTTAGAAGGTGCTTAAAGTGACTTTAAAGAGAATGAGACGATGCAAAATGAGGTTAAGAAGGTGCTTAAAGTGACTTTAAAGAGAATGAGACGATGCAAAATGAGGTTTAGAAGGTGCTTAAAGTGACTTTAAAGAGAATGAGACGATGCAAAATGAGGTTTAGAAGGTGCTTAAAGTGACTTTAAAGAGAATGAGACGATGCAAAATGAGGTTTAGAAGGTGCTTAAAGTGACTTTAAAGAGAATGAGACGATGCAAAATGAGGTTTAGAAGGTGCTTAAAGTGACTTTAAAGAGAATGAGACGATGCAAAATGAGGTTTAGAAGGTGCTTAAAGTGACTTTAAAGAGAATGAGACGATGCAAAATTAGGTTTAGAAGGTGCTTAAAGTGACTTTAAAGAGAATGAGACGATGCAAAATGGTGTTTAGAAGGTGCTTAAAGTGACTTTAAAGAGAATGAGACGATGCAAAATGGTGTTTAGAAGGTGCTTAAAGTGACTTTAAAGAGAATGAGACGATGCAAAATGAGGTTTAGAAGGTGCTTAAAGTGACTTTAAAGAGAATGAGACGATGCAAAATTAGGTTAAGAAGGTGCTTAAAGTGACTTTAAAGAGAATGAGACGATGCAAAATGAGGTTTAGAAGGTGCTTAAAGTGACTTTAAAGAGAATGAGACGATGCAAAATGAGGTTAAGAAGGTGCTTAAAGTGACTTTAAAGAGAATGAGACGATGCAAAATGGTGTTTAGAAGGTGCTTAAAGTGACTTTAAAGAGAATGAGACGATGCAAAATGAGGTTTAGAAAGGTGCTTAAAGTGACTTTAAAGAGAATGAGACGATGCAAAATGAGGTTTAGAAGGTGCTTAAAGTGACTTTAAAGAGAATGAGACGATGCAAAATGAGGTTTAGAAGTGCTTAAAGTGACTTTAAAGAGAATGAGACGATGCAAAATGAGGTTAAGAAGGTGCTTAAAGTGACTTTAAAGAGAATGAGACGATGCAAAATGGTGTTTAGAAGGTGCTTAAAGTGACTTTAAAGAGAATGAGACGATGCAAAATGAGGTTTAGAAGGTGCTTAAAGTGACTTTAAAGAGAATGAGACGATGCAAAATGAGGTTTAGAAGGTGCTTAAAGTGACTTTAAAGAGAATGAGACGATGCAAAATGAGGTTTAGAAGGTGCTTAAAGTGACTTTAAAGAGAATGAGACGATTCAAAATGAGGTTAAGAAGGTGCTTAAAGTGACTTTAAAGAGAATGAGACGATGCAAAATGAGGTTTAGAAGGTGCTTAAAGTGACTTTAAAGAGAATGAGACGATGCAAAATGAGGTTTAGAAGGTGCTTAAAGTGACTTTAAAGAGAATGAGACGATGCAAAATGAGGTTAAGAAGGTGCTTAAAGTGACTTTAAAGAGAATGAGACGATGCAAAATGAGGTTTAGAAGGTGCTTAAAGTGACTTTAAAGAGAATGATACGATGCAAAATGAGGTTTAGAAGGTGCTTAAAGTGACTTTAAAGAGAATGAGACGATGCAAAATGAGGTTTAGAAGGTGCTTAAAGTGACTTTAAAGAGAATGAGACGATGCAAAATGGTGTTTAGAAGGTGCTTAAAGTGACTTTAAAGAGAATGAGACGATGCAAAATGAGGTTTAGAAGGTGCTTAAAGTGACTTTAAAGAGAATGAGACGATGCAAAATGAGGTTTAGAAGGTGCTTAAAGTGACTTTAAAGAGAATGAGACGATGCAAAATGAGGTTTAGAAGGTGCTTAAAGTGACTTTAAAGAGAATGAGACGATGCAAAATGAGGTTTAGAAGGTGCTTAAAGTGACTTTAAAGAGAATGAGACGATGCAAAATGGTGTTTAGAAGGTGCTTAAAGTGACTTTAAAGAGAATGAGACGATGCAAAATGGTGTTTAGAAGGTGCTTAAAGTGACTTTAAAGAGAATGAGACGATGCAAAATGGTGTTTAGAAGGTGCTTAAAGTGACTTTAAAGAGGATGAGACGATGCAAAATGAGGTTTAGAAGGTGCTTAAAGTGACTTTAAAGAGAATGAGACGATGCAAAATGAGGTTAAGAAGGTGCTTAAAGTGACTTTAAAGAGAATGAGACGATGCAAAATGAGGTTTAGAAGGTGCTTAAAGTGACTTTAAAGAGAATGAGACGATGCAAAATGAGGTTTAGAAGGTGCTTAAAGTGACTTTAAAGAGAATGAGACGATGCAAAATGAGGTTTAGAAGGTGCTTAAAGTGACTTTAAAGAGAATGAGACGATGCAAAATGAGGTTTAGAAGGTGCTTAAAGTGACTTTAAAGAGAATGAGACGATGCAAAATTAGGTTTAGAAGGTGCTTAAAGTGACTTTAAAGAGAATGAGACGATGCAAAATGAGGTTTAGAAGGTGCTTAAAGTGACTTTAAAGAGAATGAGACGATGCAAAATGAGGTTTAGAAGGTGCTTAAAGTGACTTTAAAGAGAATGAGACGATGCAAAATGAGGTTTAGAAGGTGCTTAAAGTGACTTTAAAGAGAATGAGACGATGCAAAATGAGGTTAAGAAGGTGCTTAAAGTGACTTTAAAGAGAATGAGACGATGCAAAATGGTGTTTAGAAGGTGCTTAAAGTGACTTTAAAGAGAATGAGACGATGCAAAATGGTGTTTAGAAGGTGCTTAAAGTGACTTTAAAGAGAATGAGACGATGCAAAATGAGGTTTAGAAGGTGCCTAAAGTGACTTTAAAGAGAATGAGACGATGCAAAATGAGGTTTAGAAGGTGCTTAAAGTGACTTTAAAGAGAAGACGATGCAAAATGAGGTTTAGAAGGTGCTTAAAGTGACTTTAAAGAGAATGAGACGATGCAAAATGAGGTTAAGAAGGTGCTTAAAGTGACTTTAAAGAGAATGAGACGATGCAAAATGAGGTTTAGAAGGTGCTTAAAGTGACTTTAAAGAGAATGAGACGATGCAAAATGGTGTTTAGAAGGTGCTTAAAGTGACTTTAAAGAGAATGAGACGATGCAAAATGAGGTTTAGAAGGTGCTTAAAGTGACTTTAAAGAGAATGAGACGATGCAAAATGAGGTTTAGAAGGTGCTTAAAGTGACTTTAAAGAGAATGAGACGATGCAAAATGAGGTTTAGAAGGTGCTTAAAGTGACTTTAAAGAGAATGAGACGATGCAAAATGAGGTTTAGAAGGTGCTTAAAGTGACTTTAAAGAGAATGAGACGATGCAAAATGAGGTTTAGAAGGTGCTTAAAGTGACTTTAAAGAGAATGAGACGATGCAAAATGAGGTTTAGAAGGTGCTTAAAGTGACTTTAAAGAGAATGAGACGATGCAAAATGAGGTTTAGAAGGTGCTTAAAGTGACTTTAAAGAGAATGAGACGATGCAAAATGGTGTTTAGAAGGTGCTTAAAGTGACTTTAAAGAGAATGAGACGATGCAAAATGAGGTTTAGAAGGTGCTTAAAGTGACTTTAAAGAGAATGAGACGATGCAAAATGAGGTTTAGAAGGTGCTTAAAGTGACTTTAAAGAGAATGAGACGATGCAAAATGAGGTTTAGAAGGTGCTTAAAGTGACTTTAAAGAGAATGAGACGATGCAAAATGAGGTTTAGAAGGTGCTTAAAGTGACTTTAAAGAGAATGAGACGATGCAAAATGGTGTTTAGAAGGTGCTTAAAGTGACTTTAAAGAGAATGAGACGATGCAAAATGAGGTTTAGAAGGTGCTTAAAGTGACTTTAAAGAGAATGAGACGATGCAAAATGAGGTTTAGAAGGTGCTTAAAGTGACTTTAAAGAGAATGAGACGATGCAAAATGAGGTTAAGAAGGTGCTTAAAGTGACTTTAAAGAGAATGAGACGATGCAAAATGAGGTTTAGAAGGTGCTTAAAGTGACTTTAAAGAGAATGAGACGATGCAAAATGAGGTTTAGAAGGTGCTTAAAGTGACTTTAAAGAGAATGAGACGATGCAAAATGAGGTTTAGAAGGTGCTTAAAGTGACTTTAAAGAGAATGAGACGATGCAAAATGAGGTTTAGAAGGTGCTTAAAGTGACTTTAAAGAGAATGAGACGATGCAAAATGAGGTTAAGAAGGTGCTTAAAGTGACTTTAAAGAGAATGAGACGATGCAAAATGAGGTTTAGAAGGTGCTTAAAGTGACTTTAAAGAGAATGAGACGATGCAAAATGGTGTTTAGAAGGTGCTTAAAGTGACTTTAAAGAGAATGAGACGATGCAAAATGAGGTTTAGAAGGTGCTTAAAGTGACTTTAAAGAGAATGAGACGATGCAAAATTAGGTTTAGAAGGTGCTTAAAGTGACTTTAAAGAGAATGAGACGATGCAAAATGGTGTTTAGAAGGTGCTTAAAGTGACTTTAAAGAGAATGAGACGATGCAAAATGGTGTTTAGAAGGTGCTTAAAGTGACTTTAAAGAGAATGAGACGATGCAAAATGAGGTTTAGAAGGTGCTTAAAGTGACTTTAAAGAGAATGAGACGATGCAAAATGAGGTTTAGAAGGTGCTTAAAGTGACTTTAAAGAGAATGAGACGATGCAAAATGAGGTTTAGAAGGTGCTTAAAGTGACTTTAAAGAGAATGAGACGATGCAAAATGAGGTTAAGAAGGTGCTTAAAGTGACTTTAAAGAGAATGAGACGATGCAAAATGAGGTTTAGAAGGTGCTTAAAGTGACTTTAAAGAGAATGAGACGATGCAAAATGAGGTTTAGAAGGTGCTTAAAGTGACTTTAAAGAGAATGAGACGATGCAAAATGAGGTTTAGAAGGTGCTTAAAGTGACTTTAAAGAGAATGAGACGATGCAAAATGAGGTTTAGAAGGTGCTTAAAGTGACTTTAAAGAGAATGAGACGATGCAAAATGGTGTTTAGAAGGTGCTTAAAGTGACTTTAAAGAGAATGAGACGATGCAAAATGGTGTTTAGAAGGTGCTTAAAGTGACTTTAAAGAGAATGAGACGATGCAAAATGAGGTTTAGAAGGTGCTTAAAGTGACTTTAAAGAGAATGAGACGATGCAAAATGAGGTTAAGAAGGTGCTTAAAGTGACTTTAAAGAGAATGAGACGATGCAAAATGAGGTTTAGAAGGTGCTTAAAGTGACTTTAAAGAGAATGAGACGATGCAAAATGAGGTTAAGAAGGTGCTTAAAATGACTTTAAAGTAGTTCTGTAAAGGGTTGGATCCGACGCCTCCTGAAGGCTACTATAGGCTCTCCTCCCCAACTCCTACTCAATACGTCCGCGACGTACAGAACGGTAACTTGTCGCCTAAATATCCAAGCTTGGGTACACGGGGAAACCCACCCCCTTGGGCGGATGGGCGGCAAGGCTGAATTGAGAGGGGGAATGGACTGCTACTTGCTAGTAGTTCATCCCCGAGCGTCTGTTCTCCATGTTAGGAGCGGCTCGAACCAGCGTCTGTTCCCCATGTTAGGGGCGGCTGTACACCCTGTCCTGGCATCCTACGGGACGTAAAACAGCTAGGATGCGTTGTTCCACCGACGAGATAGGAGGCGGAGGGAGAGGCCTTGCAAGCCACCCTCTGTACAATTGCAACGAATAGTCACCACGAAGAATACCCGATTTGGACCAATCATGCCCGACCCACGCAACGAAAAAAGGACTACGATTGGAAACTCGGTACATGGAACTGCAGGTCTCTTACCTCACCCGGGAGTACCAGAATACTCACAGAGGAAGTGAGAGCCCGCGGCTTTGAAATAGTAGCACTTCAGGAGGTTCGCTGGAAAGGAGTCTCGGAGCGCCCCTACCGTAGCGATTGCATGATCTACCAGAGTGGTGGAGACAAGCACGAGCTCGGTACGGCGTTCCTTGTTATGGGTGCTATGAGGAAGCGTGTGATCGGATGGTGGCCGATCAACGACAGGATGTGCAGGTTGAGGATACGTGGACGCTTCTTCAACCTGAGCATTATAAATGTGCACAGCCCGCACCTTGGGAGCAGCGATGACGACAAAGACGCGTTTTATACGCAGCTGGAAAGGGAGTACGACCGCTGCCCACAACATGATGTGAAGATAGTCATCGGAGATCTAAATGCTCAGGTCGGGCGAGAGGAGGCCTATAAACCTACGATTGGTAGCTTTAGCGTCCACCAGCTAACCAACGACAACGGCCTCCGGCTCATCAACTTCGCATCCTCGAGGCACATGAACATCCGTAGCACCTTCTTCCAGCACAAACCTCGTTTCAGCTACACCTGGAGATCACCACAGCAGACATATTCCCAAATAGACCACGTTCTCATAGACGGAAGGCACTTCTCGGACATCATCGACGTACGTACGTACAGGGGCGCAAACGTCGACTCGGACCACTTCCTGGTTATGGTGAAGCTACGGCAGAAGCTCTGCGCTGTCAATACACTGCGTCACCGGCCTACCCCACGCCTAAACACGGATCGGCTGCGAACACCTGCTGTTGCCGAGGGCTACGCGTCAGCGCTTGGGGAAGCGCTACCGGACAACAACGCGACCGCCACGATGTCCCTCGATGACCACTGGCGTATGGTGGAGCGAGTCATCAGCAGCACAGCCGAGCAGACACTGGGCCATAAGCCACGTAACCAGAGGAAAGAGTGGTTCGATGACGAGTGCAGGCGGGCACTATCCGAGAAGAACGCAGCGCGCGCCCGAATGCTGCAGCGCGAAACCCGTCAGAACGTGGAACACTACAAACGACTGAGGACACAGCAAACCCGGCTCTTCGAGAGCAAGAAGCGCCGCTTCGAGGAGTCGGATGAACAACTGTTGCAGCAGCTAACTCAGTCGGGGGAAACTCGCCAGTTCTACAGGATGTTGAAGAAGACACGAGGCGGCTACACGCCAAACGTCGCAATGTGTCGTGACGAGGAGGGCAACATTCTTACGGACGAGCGAGAGGTGATCGAAAGGTGGAAGTGCTACTTCAACGGACACCTGAACGGAGCGGAATTGGGGGAGTCCAGCAGCGGCGCAGGCAGAATTGAGCAGCACATTAGCCAGGAGGTAGATGACGAGGTGCTCCCACCATCCTTGGACGAAGTCACTAGTGCCATCAAGCAGCTGAAACAGAACAAAGCAGCTGGCAGCGATGGGCTGGTGGCAGAACTATTCAAGATGGGTTCGGTAGAGCTTGCCGTCAGTATGCACCAGCTAATTGTGAAAATCTGGGAGCAGGAAAGGATACCGGAGGACTGGAAGCTGGGTGTCATCCACTCAGTGTACAAGATGGGTGACAGAATGGACTGTGCCAACTTTCGAGCCACCACAGTTCTCAATGCCGCCTACAAAATCCTATCCCAGATACTCTTCTGCAGACTCGCGCCCCTTGCTACAGATTTCGTCGGAAGCTACCAAGCTGGGTTTGTTGGAGGCAAATCCACCACCGACCAGATCTTCACTCTACGGCAGATCCTCCAGAAGTGCCGGGAGCACCAGATCCCGACGCACCACCTCTTCATCGACTTCAAGGCGGCCTACGATACCATAGACAGGAAGGAGCTATGGAAGACCATGCGGCAGTACAGCTTCCCCGAGAAGCTGGTTCGGCTGTTAGAGGCCACAATTTTTTATTTTTTTTTTTTTATCAAGGGTTCATTGATGTATTTCGTAAATACCTAAAATACTAGTTTACAATATCACAGATCAAGAAAACATCAACTACTCCCTCCTCTAGCCTTGTAGTGCCCCACACGGCATGCACCTAAACGGTAGAGCCGTGTGGGGCAAGCGTCTGGCCATCGGGCCCCTCTCTACCTAGATCGGAATCTATCGGGACGCGTTCCCGCTACTTCGTCCTCGTCGACCCACGCCGGGTCCACGTTGGGCTCGGCCCGTCTGCAGTCGTCGCCTTACCCGTTGCAGGGCGTTCCTTTGTTGTCTGCGCGCAACTTCCAGACCCCGTTGGGCCTCCTGCACCCTCGCCGCTGTTGCTGCTTGGTGTTCTGGTGCCGCGTCGTGGTGTCTGAGGCTTGCCACATACAGAGCCATCGTTGCCTCGAAAACCGCTGGCGGCATCCGATCGCGACGGCGCTCCAGCCTCCGAATGTTCTCCTGTAACTGCTGGGCTCGCCGCCGGAATTCCTGACGCATCTCTTCAGTCATTGCTAGGATGCGGTCCCGCAGCGTTGGGTCACGGCCAAAGCGGCCCTCTCGCCATCGCTGCCGTCGCATCTCGCGCTCTGTCACCCGACGTCTGGCGTCGCGCGTCGCCCGCTCCGACACCGCCCTGCGCTCCGCTGTCCAAATCCGCTGCAGCTCCCGGGTGATGGTGACAGCTGCCTCTTCCACACGCCCCCAAGAGTCCGGGCTGTGGAGCAGGTGGTCGAAGAGCGTGTCTGCTGTTACAGGCTGAAGCCCGTGGCCCGTAAGCAGACGGTCCCGTGTGGCTGCAAAGCGTGGGCACTCGAAAAGGACGTGCCCCGGCGATTCGTCAACTCCCGGGCAAGCTGGGCAGTTCGGGGATCGAGTGAACTTCCGGGAGTGCAAATACTGACGGAAGAATCCGTGCGCAGTCAGCACCTGCGACAGGTGGAAGTTCACCCGTCCATGTTTCCGATCCACCCATCTCTCCACGTCCGGGAGGACTCGGTGGCTCCAGCGGACGAAACGGCTGGAGCCCTCACCGTCCTGCGCCAGCTCGTCCCACTTCCCCTGCCAGATCCTCAGCGTCGCGGCCCGCTCCTCCTTCCTGATGGTCGCAGGATCACCTCCGGACTGCAGCCTCCGCTCGTAACAGCGGTGGTCTTCCCTCACCAACTCCACGATCGGCGGAAGGCCAGCCACCAATGTCGCAACATCATACTTGACCGTCCTAAAGGTGCTGGCGACCATCTTCGCCGCACGGTTCTGGACGCGATTCAGCAGCCGGCGATTGCTTTGAACCAATGTCGCCTCCCACCAGACTGGGGCCGCGTACCGCATGATCGACGACGACACGCTGGCCAGGGTCCGCCGCCTGATGCTTGAGGGACCGCCATGGTTCTTCAGCAGATGGCTAAGTGCCCGGTTTATTCGCGTGGCCTTTTCCGTCACCGCCCTGACATGGAAATTCCACGACAGGTGGTCCTCCAGCTGCACGCCCAGGTACCGTATGTGGCGTTTCGACCGTAGGGTCGAGCCTCTAACGCGCACTGGAACGTTCGGATGGCCCTGGCGCAGGCAGCTCACCATAACCATCTCTGTTTTCTGGAGCGCTAGTGATAGCCTGTGGTCTGCCATCCACCTCTGCACCAAATTCACCGATCTGGTCGCCATGGCCGACGCCTCCCGAGGTGTTCTGCCGGGCACCAGCAGCACGATGTCATCTGCGAAGCCAACTATCTCCGCTCCCGGCGGCAGCTCCAGCTCGAGGACACCATCGTACATGACGTTCCACAATGTGGGCCCCAAAATGGAGCCCTGTGGAACGCCTGCGGTGATGGGCCTCGAGACCTGCCCGGTGCTGGTCGCGTAGTTCAGCACGCGGTCGCGGAAGTAGTTTCCGAGGATGTTTAGGAGGGGTCCAGGAACTCCCTTGGCCTGCAGTGCCTCGCCAATGTGTGTCCAGCTGGCCGAGTTGAAGGCATTGCGGACATCTAAAGCGACCACCATACAGCAGCGTTTGTCGCGCTTGTTGGTCCGGTTAAACGCCATGGCCCGCCGACCCGCCTTCACCACCTCCTGGATCGCCTCCACCGTCGATCTCCCCTTACGGAAACCGTACTGTCGGGGAGAGAGGCGGGGACCATCTGGCAGTGGGGCCTCCAGATGGTCGTTTAGGCGATCCAGAACTATGCGCTCGAACACTTTACCGACAGTGTCGAGCATGCATAGGGGCCGGAAAGACGACGCCTGACCCGGTGGTTTGCCAGACTTCGGCAGCAACACGAGGCGCTGCGACTTCCACTGCGTCGGGAATTCGCCGTTGTCTAGTAGCTGCTGGAATATGCGCCTGAACGTAGCGGGAGATTCCCGGATGGCTGCGGCTACTGCGCCGTTCGGGATGCAGTCCGGACCGGGGGCCTTTCGCGGGTTCAGCTTCGCCGCGATGGCCAGGAGCTCCTCGTCAGTGATGGTCCGCATCGACGGCTCCTCTGCGGTGTGCTCTGGTGCCTCCGGCCAGTCCATGGGGGGATGCGTGGGGAACAACTCATGGACTATGCCCCCAAGGACCTCGGCGTCCCGCTCCTGCGGCATCCGAGCGCCCTTCACCCACGAGGTGACGATGCGGTAGGCATCCCCCCAAGGATTATCCTCAATTGTGTCTGCTAGCTCCTGATTGCACCGACGCTTGCTGACGTTTATTGCCTTGCGCAAGTCCTTTTTGATGGCGCGGAAGGTGTTGGCTCGCAGGGATCGCAACGTCGGGTCGCGTGTGCGACGGAGGGTCGCCTTGGCGCGCTGGCAGGACGTGCGCAGGCCTGCGATCTCCTCCGTCCACCAGTAGGCGTGCGTCCTGTTTCTGCCAGTCATCCTTGGCATCGTCTCGTCGCATGCCCTTTGTAGGGTAGAGACGAGGGTGGCCGGGTCTACCGCGACTTCATCAAAACGCAGCATGCGTAGTGCCTCCCCGAACAGCTCCGCCGAGAACACCGAGACATCCCAGCGACGACCTGGTGGGGGCTGTCGTCTTTCACCCGCTGGACGCTGCTGTGGTGCTGCTGGCGTGCACACGGTGTACCACAGCGGCTGGTGGTCGCTCGCCGTATAAACCGGGAGGACGACCCAATCCTCGCCGCCCGCTAAGCTCCGGGATGCTAGGCTGATGTCGTTGACCGTTGGCCGGGCCACCCCGCTCCCTGTAAAGGTCGGAGTGCGGCCTCGGTTTAGCACCCGCAACGACAGCATCTCCGCGAGTGCGAGGATCTCGTGCCCTCTTTGATCCGTCGACCGTCGACCCCATTCCACAGCGGCCGCGTTGAAGTCGCCGGATAGGAGGATTCGTTGACTTCCGTGTGCTGCTGCCTGGATTGCTTCCATGAGGACTCGAAACCGGGGGAGACTCCAGGATGGTGGTGCATAAACGCTGATGCAAGTTGTGCCGTTAACTTGAACCGCCACCATCCCTTCCGCGATGTTGACAATCCGCTGGATAGGATGTCTCCCCAATGCGACGACCGCCGTTCTCGTGACAGGATCGAAGACCCAGTTGCCGTTGTTCGCGGGAACGCGGTGGTAGTCGGACAAGAGCGCGACGTCCGCACCACGTTCGCGGGCCAACTGGGTCAGGAGATCCTGGGCCATCGCACTCCGTCTCAAATTCTGCTGCACTACAGTGAATTTGGACGGCGGTTTCCGCAGCGTGCCGACCCGAGGGTGTGTGGTCCTCCACACTCCAGGCACCTTTCCTTGTTATGGCAGTTCGCCGCCTTATGCCCTTCGCCTCCGCACTTACGGCACAGTGCGGTGCGGTCGGGGCCACTGCAATTTCGTGCGAGGTGTCCTCGCAGCAGGCAGCGGCCGCAGGTTGCTTGGTCCATCGGCTTCCTCGGAGCCAGCTCCACCCGTGATCGCGAGCAGCCCACAAGTAGCTTCTCGCCGATGAGCGCGTTGGCAAAGCGGCGAGGAACTCGCACGTTCGCCCGCTGATCGCCACGGCTATAACGATGCAGGACGACGTCCCCCTCGGTGATGGTGTCTCCGATTGCCGCCCCCACTGCTGCCGCGACGTCTGCCTTCTCGGCCAGCATGTCAACTCCGCGCAGCCGCAGAGAAACGGTGTCCACCCGGAGAATGACCATGCTCCCTTCTGGAGCTAGCTCCTTGACCTTGCTGAGCACTGCCTTTGAGTCCGCGGTCTTCTTGAGCACCATCTCGGCCGTGTTCCCCGCAATGCGCGAGCCCTTTCGCACCAGCTCGGCCATCTCCGGGACCGCTCGTACGCGGCGGAAAACGTCTAAGAATGAAACGCCCTCCGGGGGTGTCACGGTAATGACGTCCGGGCGGCCCTTGATGTTCGGACGGGCTCGCTGACTCGCCGGTTGGACTGTCTGCGTGCTCTTCTTCGCCGTGTCCACCCGCTTTTGGCCAGTGTGGCCACTTCCCGTCTGCCCCACATCTGGCTGCGACTGCCGGTCATGTGCGGGGCGATGTTTACTCTTGGCCATCTGCCATGGCTCCTCGGCGGTGGATCGCTGAGTCTTCGCCAGCTTCTGCGGGTTCGCCTTCCGCGAATGTTGCTGCTGCTGTGTCGACCGCGACTGCTGCTGCTGTGGTGGCAGCTCACGCTTGTTTTTACTCCTACTTTCCTTGGACCTATCCTCCTGGCCCATTGCTTCGGCCACCAGGCACTTGATTGTCTCCTTCCCCTCTGTGATGGTCTGTTCAGTCAGCTGGTTCTTTGACAAAACGCTCACTTGCTTCGTTAGCTCTTGAACCAGTGATCTAAGCTCCCGGTTCTCTGCTCGGAGCTCTTCCATCAACTTTTCGTTTCGCTCCGCACTGCGCCGCAAAACCTCAAGGGTGGCTATTAGGCCCTCCTCGATGGCCGACGCCGCACCCTCCTGATTCTTCGCCTCCGCTGGCTGATCGTCTGGCAGAGCGACGGGTGTTGCGGCGGGCATATCGGATGGCGAGGCGATGACGGGCGAAGCGGATTGTGTACATTGTGGTGCGACTGCCAGCACGTCGGGAGCCTCTGGAGTAGTGCCCGCTCCCTCGTCGTCGGTGATTTCGATATCGATAGTGACATCTGCTTTCGCTGGGGTGTTTTCGGCTGATGACACCGCCGGTGACGTGATGGGCCCCAACAGCGTCCCTTCCAGGGTGTCCCCCATGCTTCCAAAAAGGGACCTGTTACCGTGGGTTGTCTGCGACCTGGACCGCGTCACCCGCCTTGGCATTCCTTGCTGGCCCACGTCCTTTGGGGACTCCTCGGTCGTAGGTGAGTCCGCCGACGCTTCAGTACCGGTGACTGGATTCACGCGCGCCCGGGATCGCAAGATCCTCTTAGGGGTGTCCTCCGTACTCATATTGTTGATGTGTGTGTGTGTGTGTGTGGGGGGGGGGGGGTCCCAATCTACACACGGACAACCCCTACCCCGCTTGTTCGGTTTGCTGCTGCCGAGCCAATGATGGTACTTGGGATAATTCGTTTGCTCGTCTACAACGCTCCTTTTACGGATTCGGCAACTTGGATCTTCAGCTGTCAACAGTCACGCGAATTCGAAAACTCGAGTCTTCATTTTAACGGATTTGACAACTGCAGTGTACAATGTTTTTTCACTAATTACTTGCGAATTGACCTAAATTCACGCGGTTTTCGCAAAGTTTCTCTTCGTCCCACTTGGAGTCACGATAAAAAACTAGATCCGGCCAAGATCCGGACGCTTCCACACGAGAAAACAAGGGAGTCCCAAGTGAGGCTACGCCCCCTGACGCTAGTGTTCTATTCTTGTTTTCACTATTTCCCGATGATTTTTCTGCCAATTTTCACACCACTCGATGATTGTTCTGCCTTAGCCGGCATTTTAACACCTTTACGTTGATTTTGAGGCGAATTATAGCGAAAGATTCACTTTGCGAGCGGAGTTTCGTAAGGTCGACCTTCCTCGTTGACAGCTCGAAACCGATCGCCGTTAGAGGCCACAATGGAGGGGGTGCTGTGTAAGGTGAGGATTTCGAACATGCTGTCGGATCCGTTCGAATCCCACCGGGGTCTGAGGCAAGGTGATGGACTCTCCTGCCTTCTATTCAACATCGCTCTGGAAGGTGTCATGAGAAGCGCGGGCTTCGACATCCGTGGCACGATTTTCACCCGCTCTCTCCAATTCCTCGGCTTCGCGGATGACATCGACATCATCGGGCGGAACACTAGGACGGTGTGCGAGGCGTACACCCGACTGAAACGCGAGGCCGCAAGGATTGGACTAATGATCAATGCGACGAAAACAAAGTACCTGCTCGTCGGAGGCTCTGACAGTGACAGAGCCAGGCTGGGGAGCAGTGTATCAGTGGACGGCGACGAACTTGAGGTAGTAGAGGAGTTTTGCTACCTCGGCACTGTCGTAACTCCGGACAACAACGTGAGCTGTGAAATCCGGAGGCGCATTGTTCAGGGGAATCGTGCCTACTATGGACTTCACAAACTCCTGCGGTCCAGATGGCTTCTCCCGCACACGAAATGTGTCATATACCGCACGCTGATAAGACCGGTCGTTCTCTATGGGCATGAATCCTGGACTCTGCTCACGGAGGACGCCAACGCCCTCGCAGTCTTCGAGAGGCGCGTGCTCCGGTCTATCTTTGGCGGTGTGTACGAGCAGGGCGTGTGGAGGAGAAGAACGAACCACGAGTTAGCTGAGCTGTATGGCGAGCCGGACATCCTGACGGTGGCGAAGGCCGGCAGGATTCGTTGGTTGGGGCATGTCATGAGGATGCCGGACTCATGCCCCACCAAGAAGGTGCTCACCAGCGACCCGCCCGGCACGAGACGACGAGGAGCTCAGCGAGCTCGGTGGATGGACCAAGTGGAGCAGAACCTGCGAGACATCGGACGCGACCGGGGTTGGAGGGCTGCAGCCATGGACCGAGCTACCTGGAGAACGATTGGTGACCAGGCCATGTCAGCACGACGTGCTCAACTGCGAGCGGGCCATTGAAGAAGAAGAAGAAGAGACGATGCAAAATGAGGTTTAGAAGGTGCTTAAAGTGACTTTAAAGAGAATGAGACGATGCAAAATGAGGTTTAGAAGGTGCTTAAAGTGACTTTAAAGAGAATGAGACGATGCAAAATGAGGTTTAGAAGGTGCTTAAAGTGACTTTAAAGAGAATGAGACGATGCAAAATGAGGTTAAGAAGGTGCTTAAAGTGACTTTAAAGAGAATGAGACGATGCAAAATGGTGTTTAGAAGGTGCTTAAAGTGACTTTAAAGAGAATGAGACGATGCAAAATGAGGTTTAGAAGGTGCTTAAAGTGACTTTAAAGAGAATGAGACGATGCAAAATGGTGTTTAGAAGGTGCTTAAAGTGACTTTAAAGAGAATGAGACGATGCAAAATGAGGTTTAGAAGGTGCTTAAAGTGACTTTAAAGAGAATGAGACGATGCAAAATGAGGTTTAGAAGGTGCTTAAAGTGACTTTAAAGAGAATGAGACGATGCAAAATGAGGTTTAGAAGGTGCTTAAAGTGACTTTAAAGAGAATGAGACGATGCAAAATGAGGTTTAGAAGGTGCTTAAAGTGACTTTAAAGAGAATGAGACGATGCAAAATTAGGTTTAGAAGGTGCTTAAAGTGACTTTAAAGAGAATGAGACGATGCAAAATGGTGTTTAGAAGGTGCTTAAAGTGACTTTAAAGAGAATGAGACGATGCAAAATGAGGTTTAGAAGGTGCTTAAAGTGACTTTAAAGAGAATGAGACGATGCAAAATGAGGTTAAGAAGGTGCTTCAAGTGACTTTAAAGAGAATGAGACGATGCAAAATGAGGTTTAGAAGGTGCTTAAAGTGACTTTAAAGAGAATGAGACGATGCAAAATGAGGTTTAGAAGGTGCTTAAAGTGACTTTAAAGAGAATGAGACGATGCAAAATGAGGTTTAGAAGGTGCTTAAAGTGACTTTAAAGAGAATGAGACGATGCAAAATGAGGTTTAGAAGGTGCTTAAAGTGACTTTAAAGAGAATGAGACGATGCAAAATGAGGTTTAGAAGGTGCTTAAAGTGACTTTAAAGAGAATGAGACGATGCAAAATTAGGTTTAGAAGGTGCTTAAAGTGACTTTAAAGAGAATGAGACGATGCAAAATGAGGTTTAGAAGGTGCTTAAAGTGACTTTAAAGAGAATGAGACGATGCAAAATGAGGTTTAGAAGGTGCTTAAAGTGACTTTAAAGAGAGTGAGACGATGCAAAATGAGGTTTAGAAGGTGCTTAAAGTGACTTTAAAGAGAATGAGACGATGCAAAATGAGGTTAAGAAGGTGCTTAAAGTGACTTTAAAGAGAATGAGACGATGCAAAATGGTGTTTAGAAGGTGCTTAAAGTGACTTTAAAGAGAATGAGACGATGCAAAATGGTGTTTAGAAGGTGCTTAAAGTGACTTTAAAGAGAATGAGACGATGCAAAATGGTGTTTAGAAGGTGCTTAAAGTGACTTTAAAGAGAATGAGACGATGCAAAATGAGGTTTAGAAGGTGCTTAAAGTGACTTTAAAGAGAATGAGACGATGCAAAATGAGGTTTAGAAGGTGCTTAAAGTGACTTTAAAGAGAATGAGACGATGCAAAATGAGGTTAAGAAGGTGCTTAAAGTGACTTTAAAGAGAATGAGACGATGCAAAATGAGGTTTAGAAGGTGCTTAAAGTGACTTTAAAGAGAATGAGACGATGCAAAATGAGGTTTAGAAGGTGCTTAAAGTGACTTTAAAGAGAATGAGACGATGCAAAATGAGGTTTAGAAGGTGCTTAAAGTGACTTTAAAGAGAATGAGACGATGCAAAATGGTGTTTAGAAGGTGCTTAAAGTGACTTTAAAGAGAATGAGACGATGCAAAATGAGGTTTAGAAGGTGCTTAAAGTGACTTTAAAGAGAATGAGGACGATGCAAAATGAGGTTTAGAAGGTGCTTAAAGTGACTTTAAAGAGAATGAGACGATGCAAAATGAGGTTTAGAAGGTGCTTAAAGTGACTTTAAAGAGAATGAGACGATGCAAAATTAGGTTTAGAAGGTGCTTAAAGTGACTTTAAAGAGAATGAGACGATGCAAAATGAGTGTTTAGAAGGTGCTTAAAGTGACTTAAAGAGAATGAGACGATGCAAAATGAGGTTTAGAAGGTGCTTAAAGTGACTTTAAAGAGAATGAGACGATGCAAAATGAGGTTTAGAAGGTGCTTAAAGTGACTTTAAAGAGAATGAGACGATGCAAAATGGTGTTTAGAAGGTGCTTAAAGTGACTTTAAAGAGAATGAGACGATGCAAAATGAGGTTTAGAAGGTGCTTAAAGTGACTTTAAAGAGAATGAGACGATGCAAAATGAGGTTAAGAAGGTGCTTAAAGTGACTTTAAAGAGAATGAGACGATGCAAAATGAGGTTTAGAAGGTGCTTAAAGTGACTTTAAAGAGAATGAGACGATGCAAAATGGTGTTTTAGAAGGTGCTTAAAGTGACTTTAAAGAGAATG